>NC_086455.1:153388826-153688826 GCF_028390025.1 Pseudophryne corroboree
CGCTTTGCAAGTATGCGAACGCTTTTGCAGCCGACGGCACAAAAAAGTTTGTGCAGTTTCTGAGTAGCTCTGGACTTACTCAGCCGCTGCGATCACTTCAGACTTTTTGGTCCCGGAATTGACGTCAGACACCCGCCCTGCATACGCTTGGACACGCCTGTATTTTTCCAAACACTCCCAGAAAACGGTCAGTTGACACCAATAAACGCCCTCTTTCTGTCAATCACCTTGCGATCGGCTGTGCGAATGGATTCTTCGTCATATCCATCGCCCAGCACCGATCCTCTTTGTACCTGTACGACACACCTGCGCATTGTGGTGCCTACGCATGCGCAGTTTTGCCGAGTTTTAACCTGACCGCAGCGCTGCAAAAAGTTGCTAGTGAGCGATCAACTTGGAATGACCCCCAATGTCCCACACTGGGGCCCTGTATGTAGCAACAATTGTTTCTGCTATTTTTGCTTTCATTTGCAATCTGAGCATTTGTGTTGTAATATTATAATTCCACAATGTAATGAAACTGTACAGTAGGAGTACATAGGGGTGGAAAGTAAGGGAGTATCATCTATCACTGTGAAAAAATGAAAAACAATTAGGCTGTCAGATTAATACAAAGAGATAGAATTAGTAAAATGCTAATGTGGCATAAATTATCCAAACAAAAGAAATCCATTCACAGAGCTGGATCCTAATTCACTAAATAAACTAATGTACAGTACGTACGGGCCAGATTTTGCATGACAAGCTATTAAACATCCTATTTTCCTGACAGCACCTGTGTACCAAAATAGGACTCTGCTGTAATACTGATTATTTTTACAACAGACTGTAATTGATTGGCTGTTTAGAAAGGCAACAAATTGTGCAGATGAGGCCGAAAATGGTGTTCTAACTGCCTGTTTGGTGTAGTTTGCCTATTTCTGCGTAAATTATTCCATTTACATTACTGTGCAAAAGTTTTAGGCAGGTGTGGAAAAAATGCTGCAAAGTAAGAATGCTTTCATAAACAGAATTGTTTGTAGTTTATCAATTAACTAAATGCAAAGTGGATAAACTAAATCAAATTAATATTTGGTGTGACCCCCCTTTGCCTTCAAAACAGCATCAATTCTTCAAGGTACACTTGCACACAGTTTTTGAAGGAACTCAGCAGGGAGGTTGTTCCAAACATCTTGGAGAACTATCCACAGATATTCTGTGGATGTAGGCTTGCTCAAATCCTTCTGTCTCTTCATGTAATCCCAGATAGACTCGATGATATTGAGCTCAGGGCTCTGTGGGGGCCATATCATCACTTCCAGGACTCCTTGTTCTTCTTTATGCTGAAGATAGTTCTTAATGACATTGGCTGTATGTTTGGGGTCATTGTCCTGCTGCAGAATAAATTTGGAGGCAATCAGATGCCTCCCTGATGCTATTGCATGATAGATAAGTATCTGCCTGTATTTCTCAGCATTGAGGACACAATTAATCCTGAACAAATCCCCAAGTATATTTCCTGAAATGCAGCCCCAAACTTGCAAGGATCTTCTACCATGGCTCACTGTTACCTGCAGACACTCATTATTCGCTCTCCAGACCTTCCGTGAACAAACTGCCTTCTGTTACAGCAGGGGTGTGGAACCTCTGGCTCGCGGGCCGTATAAGGCTCACAAAGCCGTTAGCTTCGGCCCACCCGCTTGTGTCAGTGAGACACACCGCCGCTCAGTCCGGCGGCAGTGTGTCTCAGGTGTCAGGAGAGGGAGGAGAGCGCGGATATGTCGGGCAGCGGTGGCGGCGTGTAGGACTTCAAACCAGCTGCCGGTTCATGAGCCAATCAGAGCTCGCAGACTGGCAGCCAATCAGGAGCTGCCACTGCTGGTTCGCGAGCTCTGATTGGCTCACAAACCGGCGGCTGGTTTGAAGTCCTATACGCCACCGCCGCCCGACATAGCCGCGCTCTCCTCCCTGTCCTGACCCCCTGACACGCCGCAGGATGGAGCAGCAGCAGCAGCGGTAAGCAGCACAGTGGGGTGGGGGGGGGGGGGGGCACTGTGGGGGCATTTGTATACCTGGCACTGTGGGGGGCATTTGTATACCTGACACTGTAGGGGGCATTTGTATACCTGACACTGTGGGGGGCATTTGTATACCTGACACTGTGGGGGGCATTTGTATACCTGGCACTGTGGGGGCATTTGTGGATTTGGCACTGTGGGCGCATTTATGGATTTGGCACTGTGGGGGGCAATTGTGAATCTGGCACTGTGGGGGCAATTGTGGATCTGGCACTGTGGGGGCATTTGTATACCTGGCACTGTGGGGGCATTTGTATACCTGGCACTGTGGGGGCAATTGTGGATCTGGCACTGTGGGGGCAATTGTGGATCTGGCACTGTGGGGGCAATTGTGGATCTGGCACTGCACTATTGGGGGCATATGTGTATCACGTCCCATTTTAATTGACCACACCCATATTTTTGGCGCACGCACAGTACCTCTAAGGGGCAGGCCTACTGGGGGGCAGGGTAATTTTTTAAGTTAAGAATTTTTGTATGGCCCCCGAAGGCTTTTATAAATATCCAAATGGCCCTTGGTAGAAAAAAGGTTCCCCACCCGGGTTACAGAAAAATATAAAAAAAATGACTCATCAGCCCAGAGCACCTGCTGCCATTTCTTTGCACCCCAGTTCTGATGTTTTTGTTCATACTTGAGTCGCCTGACCTTGTTTCCATGTCAAAAGTATGGCTTTTTGGGCACAATTCTTCCATGATGACCGCTTCTGGCCAGACTTCTCTGAACAGTAGATGGGTGTTACCTGGGTCCCACTGGCTTCTGACAGTTCTGAGCTGATGGCAGTGCTGGACATCTTTCAGTTTCAAAGGTAAGTAAGCATGATGTGTCTTTCATCTGAATGCACTAAGTGTCCTTGGCTGACCACTGCGTGTACGGTCCTCAATGTTGCGTGTTTCTTTGTGCTTCTTCAAAAGAGCTTGGACAGCGCATCTTGAACCCACAATCTGCTTTGAAAACTTTGCCTGGAAGAGACCTTGCTGATGCAGTATAACTACCTTGTGTCTTGTTGCTGTGCTCAGTCTTGCCATGGTGTATGACCCGTGACATGAAACTGTCTTCCACAACCTCAACTTTGTAGCAGACTTTGGCTGTTCCTCACCCAGTTTTAAGCCTCCTACACAGCTGTTCCTGTTTCAGTTAATGACTGTGTTTCAACCTACTGTACATATGAAAATGATGATTATTATCACCTGCTTGGTATGATTGGTTAATCGTACACCTGACTATAATCCTACAAAATCCCTGACTTTGTGCAAGTGTACCTAGAAGAACTGGTGCTGTTTTGAAGGCAAAGGGTGGTCATGCCAAGTATTGATTTGATTTTAATTTATATTCTGTTCATTCACTTTGCATTTTGTTTATTGCTAAAAAAATAAACTATTAGCACTTCTATTTTTGAAAGCTATCTATCTATCTATCTATCTATCTATCTATCTATCTATCTATCTATCTATCTATCTATCTATCTATCTATCTATCTATCCAGCCATCCAGTACACTAAGCAAGCACAGTGGAATGCTGGTGTATGCTTCTCTACCCTAGGGGGTTAACCTTCCTTCTGCTGCACACCTTCAATGCTGAGAGGTCGAGTGAAGGTGTTTGTCTCATGGCTGCTCAATCAGAGGAACGCCTGCTTTTGGCCCAGGCGCGGATTACCTGTTGTGATTGAAAAGCAAATCACCTCTAACACGGAATATTGATTTGAATGAAAGTTGGCAACTAATAACTTCTGTTCCCCTGTGAGCTGTCTTGAGAACGCATGGCTTTATATTTTATTCATGTAGTGAAAATAAGTGTCAAGTAAAAATAAAAAATAACAAGTGTCTGACTCTCAAAGGGAGAAAATTATTAAGCAGGACAAAAAATTCTTGGAGAGGTTACTCTTTGGAGGGATAAATATCTTCATCTCCATTTACTGTACATTTTGTACAATCTACTTAATAGAGGCATGTCAGCCAAAGCCATATTGCAAACCTGCGGGGCAGGTGGTGACCACTAGGGGGCGCCAAATAAATATCTCTCAGTCATTCTCACGTTTGATCTTCTATGCACACCTGTTATCCATCCACATATTTTAATATTTTACCTGTAGACAAAAGGGAAATATTCCCAAATTTGTTCCACTGGCTTTTAATCAGTGTGTCCTTTATCTGTTCACAATACGTTAGGATTGATGCAACTATAATTTTCTACTTTGTTTTTAATGAAAAACAATACTGCAGCGAGCCACCGTGTAATCAACTAAGGCACCAGTTAACCTCAGGTTATAATTTAAAAACAAAAACAAAAAAACAATGAAATCCAAAATGATTGTTTGGGACACAGTGATTATGCCATTTGTTTTACACTTTGCAAGAAGCAAGGTGTTGCAGAATTTGTGCAGTCCTGACCTCTGTGTCAGCCCACATGTACTTGATGGGGGTCATTCCGAGTTGTTCGCTCGCAAGCGGATTTTAGCAGATTTGCTCATGCTAAGCCGCCGCCTACTGGGAGTGAATCTTAGCATCTTAAAATTGCGAACGATGTATTCGCAATATTGCGATTACACACCTCGTAGCAGTTTCTGAGTAGCTCCAGACTTACTCGGCATCTGCGATCAGTTCAGTGCTTGTCGTTCCTGGTTTGACGTCACAAACACACCCAGCGTTCGCCCAGACACTCCTCCGTTTCTCCAGCCACTCCCGCGTTTTTCCCAGAAACGGCAGCGTTTTTTCCCACACACCCATAAAACGGCCAGTTTCCGCCCAGTAACACCCATTTCCTGTCAATCACACTCCGATCACCAGAACGAAGAAAAAGCCGTGAGTAAAAATCCTAACTGCATAGCAAATTTACTTGGCGCAGTCGCAGTGCGGACATTGCGCATGCGCATTAGGCGGAAGATCGCTGCGATGCGAAGATTTTTACCGAGCGAACAACTCGGAATGACCCCCAATATACAGGCGTAAACACAACTAAAATAACAACTGGAGCTCAATAAGCAAAATTCCTAAATTGCAAATCAGGCGATCGTCAGACTGGGCATGCGCGGCGAACGCATTGTGCATGCACGAAGGCTAAATTGCAATCACAATGTAGTGAAATGTGATCGCAATTTGATTGACAGGTATTGACCATTTGTGGGTGTTAACATGGAGTTTGTAGGGAGGGGTTAGCAAAAGGCAGGCGGATCACGGGGGTTTTCGGGGGGCGTGTATCTGACACCAGTTGCAATGGATTGCGTCTAAAAACGTGGCTCTGGTGCATCTGCATTCTCATTTTTCTGAGTAGCTTTGGGTCAAACAGAATTGTCCGTGGTACTGGATTTCTACGTATGCATTGCAATTTTGTGATTGAGGTCCTTTGCCATCAGTTCTTTGGAAAGCGGGTGAGTTCAGAGCACTAGCGGGCGACATGAAATTTGTTTTGTGCATTTCATAAGTAAACTTGTTACTCCCTTTGTACAGCTAAATCCACCCCACCCCCCTTTATATTTTAAAGGACCCTGAGCTGAGCGCAGCTAAATACATTGGTTGTCATTGGCTGCAGCAGCAGTCACAGCAATTTCTCCGATGCCAACTAGTAGTGACATTTATTTTCCTATATCTTCAACTGAGATTAATTCATTGTTCAAAACCCCAAACCATCTGACGGACATTTCATCATGCTTCATGCAATAGCTTCCAGCTGGAATTCCAGCAACACCATAGGAATTAATGCGTCACCCCATATACTACCTTCTATAAGTTCTGCAAGAGGCAAAAGTACAATCACCAAGCAGAGGTAGAACTCAGAGACTGTATTGATGAACGGTAACTCCGCAAAACAACCTGCTCTGCTAAACAATTCAGGGGAACATTTACTAAGCAGTGATAAGAGCGGAGAAATGAGCCAGTGGAGAAGTTTCCCCATCAACCAATCAGCAGCTCTGTATAATTTTATAGTATGCAAATGATAGATGTTACTTCAGTGCTGATTGGTTGCTACGGGCAACTTCTTCACTGGCTCACTTCTCCGCTCTTATCACTGCTTAGTAAATGTTCCCCTCAGTTCCCATGAAATCATGCCTCACCTTCTCTCATCTCAAGTCTGAGAAATATATTTATGGAAGATTTTGTAAATGCCCTGTCTGTTTATACAGTCTGCATTTATTCACAAGTGGAGCGCATCATCTTCCTTACCCCCTGTCCGGTCTCCCTCACGTCTCACAACATCACGCTCCGCTGAACTCTGCATGCCGCCTCTGCCTTCCCAACATTGCCAGTGTAAACCTCTTTCTCACCCTGGATGTTCCAAAGGGGTCTATGACTAAGCCTCAGAGAGAGAGAGAGAAAGTGTACGGAGATAAAGTACCAGCCAATCAGCTCCTAACAGTCATTTTTCAAACACATCCTGTGACATGGCAGTTAGGAAATGATTGGCTGGTAATTTATCTCTGTCCACTTTATCTCTCTCCATGGGTTAGTACATAGCCTATCCATTTAGTAGATAGACAGTGTCTAGTTAGACAGTCAATAGATAGACACCATATATTAGACAGATATTAGGTCGACAGGGTCAAAAAGGTGACAGGGTCAAAATGTCGACATGGAAAAGGTCGACAGGTCAAAAGGTCGACATGGAAAAGGTCGACAGGTCAAAAGGTTGACAGATCAAAAGGTCGACATGATAATTGTCGACAAAAAAGATAGACAAATGTGTGTTTTTTTATTTAACATGTTTTCAGATTATTTCATACTTTCTCTATCCATGTCGGCATAGAGTTGGTTATAAACCTTGTGGCGAGCGCAGCGAGCCACCATGCCCGAAGCGTGGCAAGCGAAGCTAGCCCCGCGAGGGTATGCCTTTCTGCAATTGTGGTGCCAGATGACAAAACTATCCACACAAAGCACAAAAATGCAAAAAACATGGTGTCTACCTTTTTCATGTCGACCATTTTCATGTCGACCTTTTGACCCTGTCTACCTTTTGACCTGTCGACCTAATGTCTGTGTAACATATGGTGTCTATCTATTGACTGTCTAACTAGACACTATCTATCTTTCATACCGGAACCAGTACATAGACCCTCAGATCCCTTACCCGTTCTCAAATTATCTCTTTCCCTGACTTCTGCAGCCTCCCTGAACTTCCCTCACCTTTCTTCGCGCTCTACTGTACAATCCATCTTCAATGTGAGCCCGATCTTCCTCTCTCGTTATTCTGCATCCACTGCACCGCTCTGTAGATTTCTACACTGACTCCCCCTTGGCTCCAGAATCTCAAGTCAAGCTACTCCTCCAGAGTCATCACAATAACTCCCCCATATACTGCACACGCCTACTCTTCTGGAATATCTGGAAGACTCACAAATCTTGCGTGGCTCACCAGAAACCTGGAAGAGTAAGCAATTGGCCCAGAGGAGACCTCACCCCTGCTTTACAATGCTCGTCATTTTGGCATTGCATAGTGAGGGGTAGCACCATGATGATGCAGTTGCACTATCATGCCCCCCCATCACCCACTTAGCCACTCCATGACCCCCCGAGAGGGGACAGTCAAAAAGTCGGCAAATATATATAAACGCGAAAGCCCTTACTTACTCACTCACTTACTCACTCATCATTAATTCTCTTACTTCCCGATATATATATAAATGTGAAAGCCCTCACTCATTCACTCACTCACTGACTCACTAACTTACTCACTCACTCGTCACTAATTCTCTTACTTCCCGATATATATATATATATGTGAAAGCCCTCACTCACTCACTGACTCACTCACTTACTCACTCACTCACTCGTCACTAATTCTCTTACTTCCCGATATATATATATAAATGTGAAAGCCCTCACTCACTCACTCACTCACTCACTCACTCACTCACTCACTCACTCACTCATCACTAATTCTCTCACTTCCCGATGTGTTAGGAAGATGAAATGTAACATAGATATTCTGCAGGTGGGAAATAGGAAAACTATGTACTTAGAATTTTTATAAACCTCCCTTAGGGGGAAGAAAAGGGGCTTTACATAATGATGTCATTACCGATGCGTGGCTTGCGTTCAGTGAACGATAACGCGCAAATGGACAGTTGGATCAAAATTTGGATTGCACCTCCAGTGTGTATAATTTAATAAACCAAAAAATGGTCCTGTCACTTTTTATCATATCTGCTACGGGTGCTCCTTGGGTAACGCAAAGAACCATGGATTAATATTTACTTGCATCAAGACGTCTCAAAGTTACATCTCTATAGATTTACCAAATTATTAAAACTCATTTATATGTACAACAGTGAAAATCAGAAACTCCCGTGCGAAGAACGGGTATAACAGCTAGTGCATATATATCTCTGAACTTGTCCCAAGATATTCGTCCTTTTTCCATCTTACACCTGATCATTACCTCACTTCCTGTATGATAAACAGCTCTCGAACCCCCCCCCCCCTTCCCCCAACCACAAGTCTTTTCCCATGTTGTTCCCATTCACAGAACCCACTACCAGTGTTGGATTTCCCACTAGGCACGTGGAGCACATGCCTAGGGGTGACACTTGCTTGGGGGGGCGGCACAGCAAGCGCTCTTGCATGGAAGCCCTGTTACCCTGTTAGACCTATGACCAGATGAGGCCAGGTCATTCTTTTTTTGTTTTTGTCATTACAAATTATTATTTTTTTATTTTGTGACTGGTGAGGGGGCAATGGTCAGTAAATTGTGGTGGCCGAGGTGGGGGGATGAGGTAAGTGCTGCTTTGGCAATCGGGAGGTCCCAACATGAAGGGAGCAGTGACATGATGGAGGTGACCGATACTGTTGTGCCTAGAGGTGGCCTTACCCCTAAATTTGCCAAAGCCCGCTATCCATCCTGGCCAAATCCATCCCCAGCCTTTAATTTTTCAAGCAGTCTCAAATTCCGCCCCTTCACCAAAACCTATGCTAATGCCTACAGCAGTGCCGTAACTGCACATTTTAGCGCTGTGTGCTAAGCACCATCCGCCCACACCTAGTTACGGCTCTGACCTACTGTGGCACCTGTTTTCCCATATTTAATCTGAGTCCCACTAGATCCCATTGTCTCAGCATTGCCCTCTACTCTAGACTTTACGTTCTTATAAGCAGGACCCTCCCTCCCCACTCTCTCTCTTGCACCTATGTGCTTTCAGTATATGGTGTTCTGACAGCGAGGCATATTCTTGCGGCACAAAGCCATGGTGTTGATTCCCTGGCCAGCCGCCAGAAGTATCTACAGAAGTAGGGAGGAAGTGCTCGCCGCACGGAATATATCTCCGTTCCCCACCGTTACAAACACAACCTGTGACAAATTATCAATTTGTCGAAATAATAGATTCCACTAAAATCTTTGTGCATGGGACAACATCACCTTTACATAGTTAGAATGGTCTAAAACTAGGCGATTATTTTTAATTAACCAGCTGCGATACTGTATATCTAGCAAACACTGGCCGCAGAAAGGTGAAAGCAAGGAGGGACTGACATTTCCTATGAAATAAAAAGCCAGATAATTACATTCCCCATAATGGATCGGTTAATGGAAGTGTTCCGAGGAATTTGTGCGGCGCATAAACTGACCGCTGATAAAACTGAATAGGGCGTCGTATTAAAATCTCATGAATGAAGGTTAGAACATAAAGGTCGGTATTTCTAGATATTTCTAGTCTTTTAGCTGTTTACACCTGGTGCTCAGGAGAGAATCTTCTGTAGCTGTAATGAGATAGATGTGTGCGGATCCTGACAGCTGAATATGAGTACCAATCCAAAACTCTCTCCAGTGTCACAGTGACAGCCGATTGCAGGCAAAGACATGCTAATCTCTTCTCTTATAGCTATTATTGATTGACTTTTACTCTTTTTACAATCATTAAATGCCAGACAGGAACGACAAAATAACGAGAGTCTTTTGAAAGGCCTTGTCTTCATAAAGAGGATTGACTCAGAGAAAATGAAGATATTTCTGTGCCGAAGATTGCCTTGACACGCAATGTGCGGGAGAAAAGACTCCTCGGATCAGCTTTTTGTGTTGTTAGAAACGGCACCTGCTAAAAATTAATTAGTTTCACAGTTCTGATGAGTGTGATCATAAACTCTGCGCAGCCTGACCTTCGCGCAGGCTTAATAGGACAGGACTTTGGGCCTAATTCAGACCGGATCGCTCATCTGCGAACTTGCGATCGGATAGTTGCGGCCCAGAGAGAAATATCGCCCTGTGCAAGTTTGCGTACGCCATGCGAAAAGCTTTGCAAATGCCGGTCGGCTGCAAATCCGTTCGCAACTCACTCACCATCAAATGATTTTTCCACTGTGTGCAGTCTGTGCGTAGCCCAGGACTTACGCCTACAGTGCGAACAGGCTGATCGGGTCCGGAGCTGACGTCACACATCTGCCCTGAAAACGCTTGGGAACGCCTGCGTTTTTCCGGACACTACCAGAAAGTGGACAGTTGCCACCTCCAAATGTCCGCTTCCTCGCAGTCAGCCTGCGTTCATCTAGTGATCTAAAAAGACGCAGGATTTTTTTGCAGTTTGGCCTTGTGCGTGCGCATTACGATCCATACACATGCGCAGTCATTCGATAATCAGCTGCTGTGCTGTTGTGCGCTGTGTTTCGCACAACAGCTACTCGCACATATCATGGGCCTGATTCTCTGAGTCGGATGCAGCGGCGATGTCGGACGCAACAGAGCAGACTTTTACAGCCGGAGGTCTACTCCGAATGCTTAAAAGCTTTTGTGATGTATCAAAGTAACGCATTGTGCAGAAAGAGGTTGTGGTATTATATAAAAGGGGTGTGGCTTTGTGGCACAGGGTGTGGGGACTGTCTCATACATTAGTCCCCACAGTAAAACAAATTAGCCCTCACAGGAAAATAAAAACACACTGACGCACATCGTTCCCCCCAAGAAGAAAAAATCCATTGGAACCCACATGAAAAAAAAAACTGTCCCCAACAAAAAATTAAAAACATTCATTAAATTGCCCTAGAGCACCTCCTCCGTAAAGACTGGCCTGACCTCAGAGAGGAGCTCCCAGTCCTCAGCCACACCAGATCAGCAGCAGCCTGGTGCCGACAAGTGGGATGGTGGGTGGCTGCCAATCTTCTTAGGTGCAGGGGACTGGCATAGGCCACACTGAACCCCCTTACCAGCCCTGCCCCCCACCCCCTTATTCCACCTGGCAGTAGTGTATTGAGTGTCTCCTCTGTGTTTATGTCTATTCTGTCATTGTGTGTCAGTCTGTCTCGCCATACTAGACAATGCTTGGGGCTGCTCCCTTGAGGAAGGGGCAGCCAGGACGGCACAGCGGGTGGCATGGTGCCGTAGAAGCAGGCAGCACTGTTATTGTGATAAAGCTAATGTGTTTTCATGGCCCGAACCCCCCGGCTATACAATACCACAATTACCGGCATTGCGATGGAGGGTTTGGGGCCATGATGATGTGCTTCAGCGCAAGTGGCCCTGACTGCCCACTTCACTTGGGAAGTCCTGTCTGTGTGTCCTCCAATCCTGTCAGTAGCCCTTGCTGAAAGAATGGCAGTCCACCACCAAGCGTGGGTGTGTGTAATATTAACTGTGATTGCAAATTTGTAGTTTCCAGTATTTGCTCTAAAGGCTGACACACATACTTGGTAGCCATGACAACACAAACTGATTGCTTTATAGTTGCAGTCCAATTAGCAGCACCAACCACATGGTGAATACAGCAAGCGCTCCCCTCTGTAATGTAAATGCACACTTACTGCCGACCTGAACGTACTTGAAACACATACTGGCTGGATGCAGCAAACTTCACTGCAGGGAAAATGTTATTTTATAGTGTAAAAAACAAACCCACACATTTCACCCTTTATTATATACTATTAATCGTTCTAGATTATACTGCGTGAAAAACAACAACATTGTGGGACTTTGCCGTACTGTACGTATGTGAAACAATATAACTAGAAAAGATTCTCTGTTTTAGGCTTATTATGTTCTGCTGCCGGACTTGTAAAATGCCAGGTAAATGTAATTACTTTGTCTTCTTCATGGGGGCCATTCAAGAACACAACTACTGGACAGTATGCAAGAAGTTCCTATGGCGTCTCCCTGTGGGGACACAGTTTGGGAACCTCTGACCTACACACTTAAGTACTTACCAGAATGACAACATTTTGGTGATCTGTGAAAAGAATGGATACATAATAACCAGACATATTGGTGGTCATTCCGAGTTGTTCGCTCGGTAAATTTTTTCGCATCGCAGCGATTTTCCGCTTAGTGCGCATGCGCAATGTCCGCACTGCGACTGCGCCAAGTAAATTTGCTATGCAGTTAGGTATTTTACTCACAGTTTTTTCTTCATTCTGGTGATCGTAATGTGATTGACAGGAAGTGGGTGTTTCTGGGCGGAAACAGGCCGTTTTATGGGCGTGTGGGAAAAAACGCTACAGTTTCTGGGAAAAACGCGGGAGTGGCTGGAGAAACGGAGGAGTGTCTGGGCGAACGCTGGGTGTGTTTGTGACGTCAAACCAGGAACGACAAGCACTGAACTGATCGCAGATGCCGAGTAAGTGTGGAGCTACTCAGAAACTGCACAGAGATGTCTTTTCGCAATATTGCGAATCTTTCATTCGCAATTTTAAGAAGCTAAGATTCACTCCCAGGCGGCGGCTTAGCGTATGTAAAGCTGCTAAAAGCAGCTTGCGAGCGAACAACTCGGAATGAGGGCCATTGTGCAGTTCTATCCAGCTGCCACTGCAAATATAAGCCATTCCCTAATGGTTCTCAAACTGTGTGCCTAGGCACCCTGGGGTTTGTGCCTAGGCTCCCTGGGGTACCTCGGGGTACTTGCAGGGGTGCTCTGGGTTGGTGGTCCAGGACCAATTCAAAATTATTTATTACCAATGCAATAGACAAAAACAGCGCTGGTGTCTGTCAATCAGACAAACAAACAGAAGTCATTGCCCTCACTACACAATGGAACCTAAGGATGACAAATAAATACAATTTACTTAATTTCTGATTTTTTTCCTGAAACTTCTGGCCTAGGGGTGCCTTGAAAAAATTCTTATACTCTAGGGTGCCGTGATTCCAAAAAGTCTGGGCTCCACTTCCATAGCCTACTGTATGTTTAATTGTTGCTAGACACATCCCCTAGCAGAGAATATCAAACACTTTCTCTGCCGTTTCTCCACCTTCATGGTGGCCAGGAATTTTCTGTTTTCTCCTGGCACCCCACCCTGTACCCACTTTCCAGCACCCACTCTTTGTACCCGCTGGCCGGCACCCACTCCCTGCACCTACTGAAATCAGAAGTTTGCTGAATTGCTGAAATCATAACCTTGAACAGAGCTGCTGGAAAAGCTAGTGGTCCTTCCTAGTTAAAGCCAGAAGCTTTGTGTGGCTTCAGTGGGGGGCAGAAATTGCATAGTCCCATACCACCGTATGTGGTGCTAACCAGATGCGTAACTGTGGGAGGCAAAGGAGTCAGCTGCCGCCGGGCTCCTGCTCTAATGGGGGGCACCTCTCCTCCCGTTCTGTGTATTCAGCGACACCATTCAATTAAGTTAATTGACATATACATACATGGGGCGTTTTCAGAGAAGATTAGGCCTGTGTGCAGCCTTCTGCTTCAGGGGCCCCCTCCTCTCTGACCGAGGCACAGCATTTAATACTTACCTCTCCTGGGTCCCCCGGCGGTGCCATCCTTCTCCTCGGCAGCGGCAATAGAGTCTGAGAACAGACTCTATTGCGCATGCGCAAACCTCCGGGAACACGACGCAGCGGCCATTTTCCCAGAAGATTTTGCTAATGCGCATGCGCGAAACTCCGGAAAAATGCCCGCCGTGCCATCTTTCCAGAGTTTTCAGCAGGCACAATAGAGTTTGTTCCCCCTAGTGTTCAAACTCTATTACGCTGCCAAAAAGGGATGGCTTCGACGGGGGACTTCAGAGAGGTAAGTATTAAGCAAATGGGTGCAGTGTGTGCGGGGTGGGCCCCCCTGAACCTGGGGGCCCATGTGCCTCGCACACACTGCACCTATTATAGAAACGCCAATGATACATACATAAATCTATCTATATATAGGGGGAAGGCACAAATATTTAACTTGCCCCTGGGACAAACTTACTCCACTGGTGCTAGCTGCATGCTTCTACATAGTGTATCTAATACACACTCAGGCATAGGATAAGGGTGTCTTTGCAATACAGGCCTTCAGTCATCTACTATGTTCAATTAGCCCTTAAAATGTGTGGGGGTAATTCCAAGTTGATCACAGCAGGAAATTTTTTAGCAGTTGGGCAAAACCATGGCCCTCATTCCGAGTTGTTCGCTCGCTAGCTGCTTTTAGCAGCATTGCACACGCTAAGCCGCCGCCTACTGGGAGTGAATCTTAGCTTAGCAAAATTGCGAACGAAAGATTAGCAGAATTGCGAATAGACACTTCTTAGCAGTTTCTGAGTAGCTCCAGACTTACTCGGCAACTGCGATCAGTTCAGTCAGTTTCGTTCCTGGTTTGACGTCACAAACACACCCAGCGTTCGCCCAGGCACTCCCCCGTTTCTTCAGACACTCCCGCATTTTTCCCAGAAACGGCAGCATTTTTTCACATACACCCATAAAACGGCCAGTTTCCGCCCAGAAACACCCACTTCCTGTCAATCACATTACGATCACCAGAACAAAGAAAAAACCTTGTAATGCCGTGAGTAAAAAACCTAACTGCATAGCAAATTTACTTGGCGCTGTCGCACTGCGGACATTGCGCATGCGCATTAGCGACTAATCGCTCCGTTGCGGAAAAAAAATAACGAGCGAACGACTCGGAATGACCACCCAAGTGCACTGCAGGGGAGGCATATATAACATGTGCAGAGAGAGAGATAGGTTTGGGTGTGGTGAGTTAAATCTGCAATCTAAATTGCAGTGTAAAAGTAAAGCAGCCAGTATTTACCCTGCACAGAAACAAAATAACCCACCCAAATCTAACTCTCTCTGGAAATGTTATATCTGCCCCCCCCCCCCCCCCCCCCCTTGCAGTGCACATGGTTTTGCCCAACTGCTAAAAAATGTCCTGCTGCGATCAACTTGGAATTACCCCCTGTGTGTGACCGGGATTTCCACAGCAGGTCCTCTAACGTGTACCACTCACGTACTGAGGAAGATAGCCGAAGAGTGCCGACACACTGACAATGTTAGTAATAATTCTGTGGCATTGATGGAGATACACTTGGTATAAGATACCCAGTGAGTTCCATTCCGCTAACATCAGACAGCTATGGGAGTCATTCACGGTGAGCTGGTTAATTATATATTTGCATATTCAAAGAGCTATCATTTCAATGCTAATGGAATACCAATAATGTGCCCATTAATGTAACTATCCTGTAAAGAGCGTGTCATTTTCTAATTTAGAGAAAAGCGCTGTGAGAGAATGGCAGCGTCTCCCCTGCAGTATAATCCTGTCTAATAGGCGACAAATACCAGCCAAGCGGCAACTTCAGCCACACATACCTATTAACTGAGGGAATGTCTCCCCTTCCAGCGACTTCTTATGTGAGGAAAGGTTACGTGCCAATGAGCGGAGCATGCACGTAGCACCTTATGGAGAAATTATAATCTGTACATTAATAAAGGTTATCTGCCTGTTCTGGGGTTTTATTTTATTATACAAATGTTTGAATGGCATAGTTTTAGTATACAAATACAGTAGCAATGTATTACAGATAGCTGCTGTAACATGCTGACATTCAGGGGTCATTCAGACCCGATTGCACGCTAGCTTTTTTTGCAGCGGTGCGATCGGGTCTGAACTGCGCATGTGTATGCTCCGCAATGCGCAGGCGCGTCAGCGACGGGGGTCGCCGGACAGCGATGGATTTAACGAAGAAGGTGATCGCACCGGTGACCGCAAGAGGATTGTCAGGAAGAGGCCTGATCGCTGCTGTGTGGTTTTGCAGAGGTCTGTGATCAGATAGCCACCGCCCATAGACAGTGAAAACCCGCCCCGTGCAAGTGTGTGATTACATGTGTACGCCGTGCGAAAACATCACCAAACAGCGGACAGTTGCAAATCCGTTCACTACTCACTCACCATTGAATGATTTTTCCAGGAATTCCAGGATTTTTCCAGGAATTACTCCTACAGTGCGATACAAACAGGCTGATCGGGGCCGGAGCTGACGTCACACACCCGCCCTGAACGCCTGCGTTTTTCCTGACACTCCCAGAAAACGGGCAGTTACCACCCACAAATGTCCGCTTCCTGTCAATCACCTTTGCGATCTAAATTTTCGCACCATCCTGTCGCAGTTTGGCAACACACCTGCGCTGTGAGATTTCGCACAAAAGCGATCCGGTCTGAATCGGGCCCTTCGTCCATAAGGCAGAGACATGTTTGGCAGGGATTACTGTCATCTTTCTTCCAGTTTAGGGATACACCCAATACGGGGAGAGAATACCTGCAATCCCAGATCATTTGCAGCGCAGTGCAAGAGCGATTATTTACAATACAGAAAAAGCCTATCCCTCAAAGGGGCTGATTCTAAATCGGACGCAGGGGTAGATGCCTTTGCGCTAGAGTGGACGTAGCAGCATCCCAGATGGTGTAATGGTTAGCGTTACTGCCTCACAGCACTGAGGTCATGGGTTCGATTCCCACCATGGCCCTAACTGTGTTGAGTTTGTATATTCTCCCCATACTTGCATGGGTTTTCTCCGGGTACTCCGGTTTCCTCCCACAATCCAAAAATATATTAGTAGGTTAATTGGCTTCCAACAAAAATTAACCCTAGTGTGAATGTGTCTGTGTGTACATGTGGTAGGGAATATAGGCCCTCATTCCGAGTTGTTCGCTCGCAAGCTGCTTTTAGCAGCTTTGCACACGCTAAGCCGCCGCCTACTGGGAGTGAATCTTAGCTTATCAAAATTGCGAACTAAAGATTAGCAGAATTGTGAATAGACACTTCTTAGCAGTTTCTGAGTAGCTCCAGACTTACTCGGCATCTGCGATCAGTTCAGTCAGTTTCGTTCCTGGTTAGACATCACAAACTCGGCCAGACACTCCTCCGTTTCTCCAGCCACTCCCGCGTTTTTCCCAGAAACGGTAGCGTTTTTTCGCACACACCCATAAAACGGCCTGTTTCCGCCCAGAAACACCCACTTCCTGTCAATCACATTACGATCACCAGAACAAAGAAAAAACCTCGTAATGCCGTGAGTAAAATTCCTAACTGCATAGCAAATTTACTTGGCGCAGTCGCACTGCGGACATTGCGCATGCGCATTAGCGAATAATCGCTCCGTTGCGACAAAAAAATAACGAGCGAACAACTCGGAATGACCCCCATAGATTGTAAGCTCCACTGGTGCAGGGACTAATGTGAATGAGCAAATATTCTCTGTAAAGCGCTGCGGAATATGTGTGCGCTATATAAATAACTGGTAATTAATAAATAAGAAAGCCCAGTATGTGTACTGTATTATAATGTATTGTAAGATTTAGCACATTTACTATAATGATCAATCAATAAACTTTATTACATGTGAGTAGGTTAAGTTCTCCTGATTTTGCATGTAATGAGTGAGGTTAATGCAGAGAAAGTACAGAAATCATCTCAACAAGACGGAGTCGTTTAGGAATCTGCAGTGATAGAAATTCCAGCATTTCTGTATTATTTTGTGTCCTTGTCACAGTGTCACCATCTTCTACACAGACAATGATGCTCAGGTAACTTTGTTGCGACTTCCTTACAGGAACATAGAACTGATTGTTAACCTCTAGACCCAAATGATGTATGAGAATTAGCTTTCTGGCCCCTGGATCAATTCTAATTAGTAATGTGCATTATGTGGGAGTTTGTTGTGTACCTTCCCGGCTAAATCCCCTTCACATGGTTTCAGCTGAAAAGAAATGATCCAATGAAAGATACATTATTATTATTCATTTATTACCATTTATTTATATAACGCACACATATTCCGCAGCGCTTTACAGAGAATATTTGACCATTCACATCAGCCCCTGCCCCAGTGGAGCTTACAGTCTATGGGGGTCATTCTGAGTTGATCGCTAGCTGCATTTGTTCGCAGCGCAGCGATCAGGCTAAAAAACTGCAGTTCTGCGCATGCGTATGTGGCGCAATGCGCACGCGCGATGTACTGGCACAGCGAATGATGCAGTTTTGCACAAGGTCTAGCGATGCATTTCAGTCGCATTGGTTGCCGCAGAGTGATTGACATGAAGTGGGCGTTTCTGGGTGGCAACTGACCGTTTTCAGGGAGTGTTTGGAAAAACGCAGGCGTGCCAGAGAAAACGCAGGGGTGGCTGGGCGAACGCTGGGCGGGTGTGTGACGTCAAATCCGGAACTGAATAGTCTGAAGTGATCGCACGCGCTGAGTAGGTTTTGAGCTACTCTGAAATGACACAAATTTTTTTTAAGGCGCTCTGCGATACAACCGTTCGCACTTCTGCTAAGCTAAAATACACTCCCAGAGGGCGGCGGCATAGCGTTTGCACGGCTGCTAAAAACTGCTAGCGAGCGATCAACTCGGAATGACCCCCTATATTCCCTACCACATGTACACGCTCACGCTAGGGTTACTTTTGTTGGGATCCAATTAACCTACCAGTATATTTTGGATTGTGGGAGGAAACCCACGCAAGTACAGGGAGAATATACAAACTCTACACAGTTAGGGACATGGTGGGAATCAAACCCATGACCTCAGTGCTGTGAGGCAGTAATGCTAACCACTACACCGTCCGTACTGCCCATATGATACAATATAATGTGAAAGTGTATCTGTAACAACCCTTTAGGCTACGCAAGAAAGTAGGTTGCACCAATGGAGTAACTAACTAACTGACTAACTAACTGACTAACTGACTGACTAACTAACTAACTAACATTACCACCCATGGGAGTAGATTGAAAGTTACAGTAGTTGCAGATTGGAAGATTAAAACAGTGTCTCCGACATCCTGTAGGAATTAGATGTACTCATGTGAGGAGCATGTAAGCTGATATCTCCAATACCTACTGTGATCCCTAACATGCCGCCAGCTGCCGCAATCCCCATAGGTTTCTACGGAGGATGCGATACTGTCAGATTTACCCAGTTCCGGAATGTGAAGCATCTGAGTATGGCGTTAGCCCATTGTAGCCTATGTGTCACGATCCGGGTATCTGGACGCCATTACTTACCCTTCAGATGCCTCCTAAGGCGGGCTCAGCGTTCCAGGACCGGATTCCGCTGTTCCTGAGTTTCCACATGCAGAGTGGTCTTTTCATCAGCCGCGGCCTCCGCTGTGCCCGCGTGGTTAAATGTGCATCTATCAGCCTGGCGTCTCCTGTCTCCGGTGGCCGGCGCCGCCATTACTGTTTCCCAGACCACATGGATTACAAACCAAACTTCCCTCCAAGTGTCTGCATGGGCGCAGCCATCTTGGATTCTGTCATCTGATCATTTCCACCAATCTGCTGTCTGTGTTGTTGATTTGCATAAGTGCCTAGCCAACCCCTTCCTTGCTGCAGGTATAAGTAAGCTGTACCTGAGCAAGGAAGACGTCAGTGCTTTGGTTGTCAAACCTAGTTCCTGTTTGTCTCTCTTCTATGATTGTCTTCCAGGTTCCAGCTCCTGTCTCAAGACTTCCACCATAGAGACCCGCACCAGCATTCCACCTGCGGTGTAGCCTGACTCTCCAATCCATTGTGGATTCATCTGTTTCCAGCTACAACACTACCTGCTTCCAGCCTCAGCTTCCAGCAGAGTACAGCTTCCCTTAAAGGGCCGGTGTCCTTTCTACACTTTACCACTCTCCACCGGAATTATTATTTCTCCGCTCTCAAGTTCTACATTTCAGTTCTCATTTCATCGCTCCCAAAGTTCATTTATTATTTAACTGGTTCCAGCCAGTATCCACTCCGTGCTAACAACAGTCTGGTTCCAGCCAGTATCCACAGCAGCTGTTTTACCTTCAGCAACCCAGCTCTTCCTGGAACACCAGCTGGTACAATCCTGGGTTATCTCCATTGCTACAGCCGGGCCTGGTAAGGACTTTCCATCTAGAAGATCATAAGAACTATCTCACACTACCAGTGCCCTGTGGTTCCTGCCATGCTGTAGTACTCAGGAACTGTATTTATTCTTTGCTGACTTTTAAGTTTTCTTTTATTGCTGCTGTGATGCGGAGTTGTCATAATAAACATCATTGACTTTTATCTAAGTTGTCGTGGTCACGCCTTCGGGCAGTTATTATTCATGTTACTTACATGTCCAGGGGTCTGATACAACCTCCCAGGTTCCGGTACATCTCAGCCCCTACAACTGAGGCTGCCTCCCGTCAGCTCAGGCCCTCAGTTGTGACACTATGGGCTAAACTTCTCAGAAATAACTGGAGCGGATTCCTGTTCGCATGGGTGGTCAGTGGGCTGCACATGCGTAGGAGTAATGGCACGGAAGTGAGCATATCGCAGGGATGGGCTCCTTTCGGAGTCACTGCCTCTGTGGGTGCCGCTGCATACATCTGGGCGGTGTAATTGCACCCTGCAATGCAATGTTGGGCACAAATATCGCGCCCAGTTCGCACTGCAAATGCGATTATTGCTAAAGGGGCCCCTGACAGACAAAGGGTCTGAATTTGATTGCTATAATTATCCAACTTGACTTGGCGTCCGAGAGGTTGACAGATTAGGCAACCTCCTTGAGGCCGGACTTGTGTGCCAGCTGATAAGCATCGTGCAGTTCCTGAGGGTGACACACAGATGGTCCATCCCAGCGGTATTTCAGCATCTGAAGAAGCTCAAAGTGGCTGTCACAGAAGCACTACCATCCAAACGCGCAGACGCAGGCGCTTCAGAATCAGGCCCGCAATGCTTCTCTATCCATTTGGTTTTTATATATTTTTAAACTGCACATATAAGAGGCTTTTTCCATCATTACACCCATGTACATGTACAGACAGAGTTTGAGCTGGCCGAAAGGCACCTTCAGCAGAAGTTAGGTGCACCGGATTGGTATGAGCGGAGCTCTCCAAGACCCTTGTGTGCAATTATGCCACCAGCAACTACGAAAAGACTTACACTATATAACTATAAGGCCAAGGGCTTGAATATATTCCCAGAAGGATACAGTACACAAGACTTTCACTTATCCCTACCTGCCATTGCCTGTGTTGGTTTCAGGCGTCAGAGATCCCTAGAGAATTGTGAATCAAGACGCCTGTTCTGAGACGTCTGACTACCCAGTGACCCTCTGATCTATCTTTTGATCTTTTGGTAACTGAACCTAATTTAATGCTTTCGGTCTATTGCAGACGATGGGACATAAGAGACTATGATGCTGATGCAGTTGTGTCGGACGTCTGCGTTGCTTTCCTACCACGATTACAATTGCAGCAGTCAAACATTGAGCGGCTTTTTACAACCTCAACACATTTTTGTATTTATCAGGGAGCTCATTTAAGCTTATAGCCAGGCACACCAGTGAAGGGGGGGGGGGGGGGTTACATTCTCTAGTCTAGATTAACTAGAAGAGGGGTACATGCAGGTTCTAGGTTACAGGGGAAGCACTGTGAGCATAAATTGTATATTCCAGGCCCCACAGGACGGTCTACATTAATGCCTACGGTATTTTTCAGGTGGAATAGAACGCAGCAAATGCTCATAGCCAGCTAGTAAAGGTCCCTGATACGGCACACGTACTCTCTCTGTAATTGTGGCATTTGTATGGATATCATCTGTTACCGTAGCATTTAATCAATGGACTATGCAGATTCTTTCTGAATTATCTTCAGATGAAATTAGTCAAAGTAGAATAGCGTGTTCTGTAATTCCCTTAGCAAGGATTTGCTGGAGATTACCGCAGGAAAGATAAAACGCTGCACTTGCAGGAACTAATATTAAGGGACTGGTAATCTACTTTAACCATTTCTTTAACATGATAAACGCTACGGTCATAGCTACCTTATGTGTATATAGAGAATGTGTCAATTATAGGTAGTATACAAATGACAGTCAATTATACCAGAAAAGCTAATATTGTGGTTCATAGGAAAGAGCCTTTAAGCGAGTCCTTTTCACTCAGTGTAGGGATCACTAAGACCAGAGATCTTAGGTCTGAGTCTTTCACCAAAATTCACAAGTAAGATCTATCTAATAACAAAATGATGAAAGGGGGCTAATATGGGCTGGCCGGAAACTTTCAGCCTGGTTGATGCAGAGACAGTCTCAGGGCGGTATTCAAATGATATATCACACCCAATCTACTTTCTAAAATGATCCCCATTATCGCGCATTTCCCGCTCATAGTAATCAGGTTCAGCTGCGAAAAGGGTTGGGTGCCTCGCTACCCCGGAGGTAGCGAGCTGAAATAATGATACCAAACCCTCTAAGGCAGAAACAAAATAAGTGTGGAAGAGGCTGAAAAGAATTGAATACCACCCTAAATGTGTTGGCTGTCAGGACTACCATTACTAGAATGACAATTCCTATCTTCCAAAAAATCTATTGGGACCTCATCAGTCACCAGGGGGGTGATTCTGAGACACGCTCTGCTCCGATCGCTTTAGCTGTAGCTGCCTCTGCCACTAGATGCTAATGCCAGTATCAGCCCTTCCCCTGGCGTACAAACGTGCGCCCGATTGTGTAAAGACTGAGATACCCACTTGGAGCATTGTCAGGCACTGTAATCCTGCTTGGTGTATTTTTAAATAAGTATCAAATGAAATTTAGCAAAACAACAGGGTCACCAAAGCTTGTCATCAACTGGGGAATTGTGCTGACTGTAGGTAGGTACAGAATACTTTTGCCGTCTCGTCATTGTCGTCTGGCTGGTATCTCTTCACTTCTGATAGAATTTTTTTCTCTGCCAGAGAGAATTTAGGGCAGATGTACCCATATCAGCGCTTTTTGTCTGTGGAACTCTCCTGAGACAGGATTGCTCCCACTCTGAGGCTGATTGCGTTAACACCAGTCCCCTTATGTACCCACCTAAAAAGAGAAAAATGGTTTAGAAACATTTGTTCTTTGAGGAATGGTGGCACAAAGAAAGCCTGGTAAAATGGGTGAAAGTCTCTTTCTCTTCCTGGGTCCACAGTTTGCAATAAGAGGATTTACAGATCATAGCCATGAAAGTTGTTAAGATGATGGTATAGTCCTTATTAAACTGCCAATGAAAGTTGGCGCTCCCGCGGAATTGAATAGTGGCCTTGAGACATGTTGATTGAGGCCAATTGATAATAGCTTCTACTTTATTTTAATCTATCTGAAGTCCAGAACCAGAAACTATGAAACCTTAGAAGGGCAAATGGGATTACTCAAAAATACATTTTTCAAGTTTGCAAAACAGATTACAAGACAGAGTAGAACCTTGGAAATTTGTTTTCGATGAGTGTTAAGACACTTAGCAAAAATGAGAATAGTGTTAATGTACACAACTACTAATCTCTGAAGATTTAGAAAAACTGTGTGAACATTGATTAAGCCAAAATGTATAACCAGGTAAGATCTTGTCTTCTCTTCATCCCCTTGTCTTATCCTGATGAGGTTTCAAGCTCCTCTTATGTCTATGCCTTTTTTAACCTACTGAAGAGTTCTGGGATAAGAGTCAAAGGATACTGGTCTTTGGGCGTGATTCAATTCAGCGCAATATGAACAGCGCTGAGAATGAGGTCCTGGAGCTATTCAATTCACTGTACTGTAAAGCACGACTAGAGGATTTCTGTTCACACCCCTCCTAAGTTGTGAGCACAAATCTGACTTAACAAGTGGCGCAATGCTAGCACATGTGCAAACAACATAATGCCAACACTTAACTCGAAGAATACCTGTTACCGGGACTAAACACTTGGCTTAATGCCCAGTAACCAGTGCTATTTACCAGTGCTATTGATATTGTACTGAATTGAATTGCGTCTTTGATGGTAATGGCATTTAATCCTCAGCAGTCTATGCAAGGTCTCAAACTTCCATCTTTTGTTCACAAAGAAAAAATCAGCTTCCATTGGAGAATTGGACTTTCTTATGAAGTCACACTCAAGATTTTCATGGCTGCATACATACACTGGTTTAAATACATGTAGCCTAAGAGGGTAAACTCAACCTTGAGGAGCAAACATGCCAGGTTTGTGGTCTATAGGACAGTAACACACATGGCAGGGATGAAGACGATTAGCACTCTGTTTACTAAATGCATCTGAAGAAGTTTCTTATTGAGATGGGATGCACAAACTAGATACAGTGATTGAAAATGAATCAGTTTTAGTTGTTTAACTTTCACTAGGCAAGCAGATTAACAGGAGGCTTCCCAGGATAAGATTGCCACAGTGTGTCAAGTACGAATAATAGTGAAAGATATCACTGGAAGTCCAAGTTCAGGAACCACTGAGCATGTCACAAAATTTCCTTCAGCCTCAAAAGAAGGGTATAAAAACAAAGATTGCATATGGTTTTGTTGAAGATAAACTTGGTTGGTAATAAGCTTGGTAGCCAGCGGACCTGCAGATAGATGAATAATACTTGGCCTTGCGGGTCCCATTTAGATCATGCCATTTCCTGGAAGACATTGTAAGCAGGTTGCAATAAGATGACCAGGTTCTCCACACTATAAATGCAAATTTGCTTTTCATTAGCTCCTCATGTTCTTCTGGAGTAAGACAAGAATGATCAACTAGCTCAGGCTCCTTCAAGTTGGAGTGGGAGGGGATAATCATGAGTAGCCAAAATAGTAGAAAGACAAGAGTATTTATTTTCCTGGGTTTGATCTCAATAACAGACATCAGTTTTCACTCACGTGGATAAGAGATCATAGTCTGGACAGAATTCTCTAGAAGCTAGTTCATCTTTAACTCATTCAAAGAGACTGTGCCAGGAGGCTGCTATAAAAACATTATTACACTGAAGCTCAGAAACCAATTTTCTGTCAAACAATAGATGGACACAGTGTTTGGTTCCTTAGTCTCAGACATAAGATCTTAGAAGCAGCAGAGAAACATGATCAGGCTCATCAAAATCTTCTTAAAAGATACTACAAGAAGAATATAATTTCTTTCGAGAGGGGAGCATCCTAAATCAGACCCTAGCCTCAAAGTAATGCCATGGTGTTTGAGACCTTTGCCATTCCTGAAAGGAAATTAGTAGGCTTTAATTCACATTGAAAAGATCATTGATGGATTCCCAGGATTTGGATTAGCATCAGGATTGCAGCAGGACCAGAATTTTAATTCAGGTTAAATACAAGGATTCTAAAACCAGTTATTGGTTTGGCACTAGCAACATCAAGCCATAGAGTCTAACAGATTCCCTGTCATTCACCAAGATCTGCTACAAGGTGGTATTGGATTCACTACTTGAATCCCACAGGTTGTAACCCCTCTATCTTGCCTCTTAATGTGACCAACTGGGGTTTGAAGGGTGAGTTAGTAAACATAATACAGAATCTGGATCAGAGAGTGTAGTCAACGTAGATCAACAAAGATCAGGTCACAGGTTCAAGGTCAAAGGACCAGTAAATCCTACAATATTAAAGACACACTTGAGCTTAGGAGGAACAACAGTACTCTGGCAGCTGATCCGTGCTCAGAACAAGCCCCGACCAACAGACCAGAGAAGCTGGTGACACCTCACCGCAACCATGCAATGCATCAATGCCCTTCCTGACTGATGTCTGTAAGCAATGATTGATTTGTGCTTGTTCTTTTCCTTGCTTCTATACCCCAAAAGAAGTTCTTTCAATGATTGGCTACCAGTAGAATCCATTCTTATTGGCCTGAGTTACTGGCACAAAACTGTGGAGGGTTCAGGATTCTCAATGTATCTGCAGGTATTTCAGTAACCAGAGACAGAGTGAGGTACAAAGTCTAATTCATGATGCTATTCACTAGGGCCCCACTGTAAGGAGGCCTGGGTTTTGCCGTGCTCAGCACACATCAGCAACACAATGGGTTCTAGTGTGACAGACTAGCATGATAGGTTGGCAGGGGGTTACACAAAAAGGTGTCAACAAGCCAAGGTCTGGACGTGAGCTATCATGGATAAGCCACAGGGGAATTGCTGAGGGGAGTCACGAGTGAGTAAGCCATAAGCAAATTTTAGAGGGGAGTCATGGATAAGCCAAGGACTACGGTCGCGGCACTCAAGAGTTTTGTGCAAAAAGTTCTATCCATCCCAAACTATTGTTTTCTGTTTTATTAATTTTTAAATTCAGTATAATAACTTTTTAATTGAATAATAAATGAACCAAATCTTGGAATGCACACTGTGAGGACAGAGGAGCAGAGAAAATTGTTGAATAATGCAAAATAAAAGTTACTTAGTTATGCTCCCCGTTAATGATGAAACTATTATTTTATAGCTTGCATGGTATCATACTAATCCCTGTAAGAAAGGAGATTATTAAACAAATAAAGGATCAGAAAATCCTATCGTTATACATGTTGTCATGCCATCTATTCTTATTTCCACCCGCTGCACATTTTTAAGGGTTCATTAAACATTAACTTAATGTTTATTTGTCTTTTAAACATGTGTTGCAAACCACAGTAATTCTTCAGACATTAGCAGTTGTTATCTAGCATGCCCTGGATCGTTATATACAAATACTCGTTACTTTACATTCTCATTTTGTATCAGTTATAGACTATCAAGTTTTTTTTTTCAATTTCAGTCTTCGAATATTTGTATTTTATATAATTATCTAAAGAAATGCACAATGTCCAGAAAGGAGGTGTACAATATAATGGCAACCCAATGGCAGTGAGGATCCTGACGGTCAGCATACCGACCCCGGGATCCCGACCGCAGAATGCCGGCGGGGGAGGGGGGGAGGGGGGGAGGGGGGGAGAGGGGATGGCGAGTGCAACAAAGCCCATTGCCGTCTGTAGGACTTTTGATTGCATGGGATTCCGGCATTGGTATGGTGACCACCGGGATCCTGAGCACCGGTCACATGACCAGATCCCAGTTAGCCAGAGAGACTTTGCTTGATTGCCTCTGTGGCAAAGCACACTGTCCCTAATTCGGATCCGGAAGGATCTGCGTTGCATAGTGCAAAGTACAGTACTGATGTTCGGTACCCAACATCCGTCGTTGCACAATGGCTGCAGATGTCACTAGAGTGACAGTCTGCAGACATTTGGGGGCAGGGAGCGTGTGACTGCTGGCCCTGTATGTTGTAAACTTCAGGGCTGCAGTTGTTAAAAATTAAAAGCACACTACTCCTGTATGCTGTAAAATATAGGGGTGTTGCTGTTCAAATAACATTACACTGGCACTGTATGTTGTAAAAATGTAGGGGTGCAGAGAAAATCAGTGTACACTGGCCCTGTCTTGTATGCTGTAATATTTCTAGGGTGAAGTGAAAATCAATGTACACTGGCCCTGTCTTGTATGCTGTAGAATTACAGGGGTGTTGTGAAAATACAGGGGTGCTGGCACTGTCTGCGGTTGCGATGTCTAGGCCTGACCTTCACAACACTGTATGGGAAGAGGAGGCTCCTACCACTATTTGCATGTCCCCTGCAAGGACAATTCCATCTTGCATGTCTTTTCTTTGTCTACCACATCATTCCAGGGGTGCTGCCTATGCTGTATAAGCCCAGAAGTACTGCTCTGGGTTTAAATGAAAGCCTAGAGCAGATATGAAACAAGCTTCAACATCACAAACAGATTTGTGAAAACATGGTGAAAAGGTGGAAATGGAAAGTGTTTTTAAATAAAGTGGGGAAAGACCACATTTGTGGCCAAAGTCAGTGTGACTCACAAGAAACTGAATCATAATCCAGCACAACTGCTGGAGAGGTAAACGTGATGTTTTCTGCTGGAGCATTAGAGAGAGGTTCTCAATTATTTCACTTTAGGGACTCACTCAAATGAATGGCTCCAATTAGTCAACCTTAATTTTGATTTAGTATTGATGTTCCACATTTTGGGAATATTTATTTAGAAGATGCGCATTTGTTGTACAGGGATCTTCTGTTCCTAAGGGCTACGTAGGGTATCGCAAGACCCTGCGGTGTTAGAAGAACAGAGTTTCAGTGATCTTGCATTGCATCAGCTTTTCATTGCACTGCAGCCAGGAGCTCCTGTGAGGTACAAACAGTTACTGAATAAGGCCCAGTATGGAGTTTCATAGTGGCTTAAAGCAAGGAAGATGTCTGGCTTGCCAGGCTGAGGCATGCTGTGGGCACGGAGGTTAGCATTGCTTCCTCCCACAGTCCTACTTATAGTATGAAATGAGTTTGATCTGTAGAGTGGTAGGCTACACTAGGGCAGGGGCTCAATAACAAAAAAAAAATACTGTACAGTTGTGCTAAGTACTTAATATGAATAAAATAAACAAGACACACAGGTATGCTCATATGAGTATAACTGGGAGCTGTGAAAAAAAAATAAGGCATCTGCCACAAAATATGTAAATGAAAATGGGGGAAAATATCCAATCTAGATCCTGTGGTATACACCAGTTTATTTGCATCCCAGCATTAAATCTAAAATTATCTTAATCCCTGAAAATGGAGAAGGGGGTACAATTTTGGAGGCTTTGGCCCCTAGTTTTTCAGTTTGTCCAGTAATGTGGTAATTAATAGTTAAATATTTGCTTGGTTGAAGTCCTTTCTGTTCCACACCAATATAGGAGTGGAGGTGAAAGCCTGTGTGTTGTTCCTGATTGCATGTGCCTCTCTAATTTTTAATCACCTTCTTGACACTGTCCTTTTCCTCTTGCCTCTTCTCATAATGTGAAAAGTCATCAAATATGGAGATGGTATGTTGGAAGCTAGCTATGATTCAGAGAACTTGACAAGCTTTTTCCAGGGGGACCACCTGTCGCTGAAATGATGGGTTTGTTAAACTGTGCATGTCCTGTTTAAACAACATAAGGGTGGATGGGAGGGACCAAGATAATTCCATCTTGCACCTCTTTTTTTTCTTTGCATTATGTGCTCTTTGTGGTCTAGTTTTTGGAACTGCCATCTTGTCTGCCACTGCAGTGCCACTCCTAGATGGGCCAGGTGTTTGTGCCGCAAACTTGTGTTGCTTAGCTTAGTCAACTAGCGACCTCGGTGCAACCTTTTGGCCAAAAACAATATTGTGAGGTGTTCAGAATAGACTGGAAATGAGTGGAAATGGATGCTATTGAGGTTAATAATACCGTAGGATCAAAATTACCCCCATATTCTGTGATTTTAGCTGTTTTTGTGTTTTTTAAAAAAATCATCCAGATCCAAAACCAAAACCCGAGTGGGTGGTTTTGGCAAATCCAATCCAGATGCAAAACACGGGCATGGATCCAGATCCAAAACCAAAACACGAAAAGGGCCCGCCGCACATCTCTAGTTGTGAGGGGTGCGCTCTTGAAATGAAGTGCGTTTGCTGATGGGGTTTATAAACAAATTTATTAGTTGGAGTATGTCTCCCTGAACTCCCTGAGGAAGGCCATTGGGCCGATACGCGTTGGAGAGATACTGCACACCGCCTAATTGATCACCACCCGCAGAGAATCCTACCTCAGCCATAATACCCAAGACTCCTCTGTGGACAACAGGGTTGACCTGCCGATGGTGCTGCACTGACATCGGGAGGCAGCGTGATCACGTCAGAGTGCTGCATCCTGGAAGTCACGTGGCTACCGGCAGTCTCTGCCATCACATCTGTGTAGGCTTACACACCGTCACCATCAGGACGATTGCAGAGACAGGCACCTCAAACAACACCTAGGACTCCTCTGGGACAACCAGAGTGGAGCATTGGTGCATCTTAGAGGAACAGAAACTCCGAACCCTCAGAACACAAACCCCCAACATTTTCATCACCACAACACCATTATCAATTGAACTATTTGAGATTTATGTGGACAAAACTCATAATTGCTAAATGTGTTTATTACAATCCACTGTATACTTGTATTAAGGTGCATTATTCAAGCGAACCCTAAAGGTCCATACACATTAGACGATGTCGCTCTATGAGCGACGTCATCTAATGTTTTCCCTCCCTGGCCGGCCGGTCGACGGCTAACTGTACACACTGAGCGATATGACCGCTCGTATCGGTCAGTGACGTCACGCCTCCGCCAGCCGTGCATGCAGGATCTGGACGACAGTCCAGATCCTGCATGCATGCCCTGCCGACAGCAATGATCGTTGCCGACCCGCGGGGCCACGCATCAGTCGTCGCTGGCGGCAAACACACTTGTCGATAAAATGAGTGACGTTGCTCAGGGAGGGGGAAAATGAGCGAAGTCGCTCATTTTATCGGCCAGTTTGTATGGGTCTTAACAAATACATTAGTTTATTAAACCACATCAGCAAACGCACTTCATTTTAAGCGCTGATACCCCTCCCTCAACTACTAGTTGGAAAAGTTTGTAACACACTGTCTATCCAGAGTCTGGACCCAGGGCCGGATCTACACCTCGTGGCTCCCAGTGCTAAAGTTTCCACTGGCGCCCCCACCCCGTAGTGGGAAAACAGTGCGCGCCGGGGCGTGCATAAAAAATAGGAGTGTGGCTTCATAGGGGAGGGGCGTGGCCACAGTTATGCCCCCAGTAGCTGTGCCCCCTGTAGCTGTGCCCCCAGTAGATTTGCCCCAAGTAGTTGTGCCCCCAGTTGATTTGCCCCCAGTAGATTTTCCCCTGTAGCTATGCCCTCAGTAGATTTGCCCCAGTAGTTAGTTGTGCCCCCTATAGCTATGCCCCCAGTAGATTTGCCCCTTTAGTTGTGCCCCCTGTAGTTGTGCCCCCTGTTGCTCTGCCCCTTAGTAGCCGCTTACAAACACACACAAAAAAAACAATACTTGCCAGCCCCGCTCCTGATTCCCGACCGCTGCTGCTGCTGCTCCGTCTGGCCGCCCGCGGCTCCTCTCTATGGGAGAGACGTCATGACGTCTCTCCCATAGCAGCGCCGCACAGACACTAGAGGTCAATATTGACCTCTAGCGTTTGACAGGTGTGCCGGCTGCAGCGGACACCCACACAGCCCATGGCAGCCGGGGAGCAGGGTGCGGGTAGGCGGCGGGCGCCTGCGGGCTGACTGCGGCCACACCACCAGGCCGCAGCACCCCGGGCGCAGGCACTGCTTGCCCGCACCAAGAACCGCTCCTGTCTGGACCCCCTTTGACGGGCCATTTATTATGGGTGATCTGTACGGTAGTCTGGTTCCAAATAGTGTTGCCCAACTCCTTACTACACTTGCCTTGACTCATCCACCTTTGTCATGTCTCAATGTGATTTCAACAAGGACATCAACGGTACAGTTGTACTTTAAGGGAGGGGGGAGAAAGAGTCGCACTGAGTAGGTATTTGTGACTGCAGATGTGCGGCTTTGCGTTATTCATACTGTAACTTAAAGGACGATTGTTAAAGGTTGCATTAGTATGTGCGGTACTGCTGCCGGTCTGCCTAAACTTTAGTCCGCACCTGTAAAGAATCTAAGCAAACAGCGTAATGCCGCCTTTGTCTCCGTGAACATAGCACTGTGAAGGTAATATTGTCTCTGTTCTGGTAATATCTTTTGTCATTTCAACGATATTGGGAGCATAAATTGACAATGAGAAATAAGAGCACTTGTATCACACAGCACTTGCTAATTTCCATAATATCCTTTGTGCTCAGCCCGCGCTGTATTAAAAACTCTTAATATAATGAGCAAGAAATGTACTTGCCTGTCTTATTGAAATCAGAGAAGAAAAGGTACATTACTCCCCTGTTTCCCGGCTTCAAACCTGCGCTTGAAAATATCTGGCTACAGACATTAGCTGCTTTAATAGGCTGCCTTTGTATTCCCCGCAATCTCTTAACATGTCAAATGAACCTTTCTTCATATTATCTATTGTCAAAAGTCTAAATTTACTTTCCGTTTTTTTACATTCCTCAATTTAATTGAGATCGTCACCAAATAAAATGCGAAGTCTTCGGCTTTACACCAAAGGTCAAAAAAAAGGGAGACTGTTTCAAATGAGTCAAGAAAATATTAATTATATTCGTGGAACATTTTTATTAGCGAATGTAATCGTTTCTGTGACAGCTGGAGATCCAGGGTTCATTTGACGAATAGATACAAAAGCCTCGTCGCTTTCCTTCTTATTAAAGTCTTCCCTTCAGCATACTAATTACACGTTATATGTGCTAGCCATAGACGCGCTGATATCTGTTTGACATAACCCCAGTTTCTCTTTCTGTAAAGTTATGTTTTAGGAAATGCTGTTGAAGGCTCTTTGCAGTCTCCATTTACTTTATCCAGGTCTGGCGACATCAGACACATCAAACGTACAAGCGTTAAAGTGCAGCACTTACATTGTGTAACCTTTACTGAAAGTAGGAGTCCTTCCCCCAGCTGTCCTGTCTGAATTATGTAACAACCCTGTGTTTTAAACTTCCTTTGATCATATCAGTAGAATGTTCACAACACCACATTGTAGCATAATGTGCAAAGGGGAATGGAAGCAGCAGGAGGCCACAGACTGAGAGTTACATAGTGGAAGGAGCAGGGTCCCCAGCAGCACAGAGCAGTGATGTGAGGCTGCTGTCACTGATACAGGAAGCCACAGACTGAGAGTTACGTAGTGGAAGGAGCAGGGTCCCCAGCAGCACAAAGCAGTGATGTGAGGCTGCTGTCACACTGATACAGGAAGCCACAGACTGAGAGTTACGTAGTGGAAGGAGCAGGGTCCCAAGCAGCACAGAGCAGTGATGTGAGGCTGCTGTAACACTGATACAGGAAGCCACAGACTGAGAGTTACATAGTGGAAGGAGCAGGGTCCCCAGCAGCACAGAGCAGTGATATGAGGCTGCTGTCACACTGATACAGGAAGCCACAGGCTGAGAGTTACATAGTGGAAGGAGCAGGGTCCCCAGCAGCACAGAGCAGTGATGTGAGGCCGCTGTCACACTGATACTGGAAGCCACAGACAGAGAGTTACATAGTGGAAGGAGCAAGGTCCCCAGCAGCATAGAGCAGTGATGTGAGGCTGCTGTCACACTGATACAGGGAGCCACAGACTGAGAGTTACATAGTGGAAGGAGCAGGGTCCCCAGCAGCACAGAGCAGTGATGTGAGGCTGCTGTCACACTGATACAGGAAGTCACAGGCTGAGAGTTACATAGGGGAAGGAGCAGGGTCCCCAGCAGCATAGAGCAGTGATGTGAGGCTGCTGTCACACTGATACAGGAAGCCACAGACTGAGAGTTACATAGTGGAAGGAGCAGGGTCCCCAGCAGCACAGAGCAGTGATATGAGGCTGCTGTCACACTGATACAGGAAGCCACAGGCTGAGAGTTACATAGTGGAAGGAGCAGGGTCCCCAGCAGCACAGAGCAGTGATGTGAGGCCGCTGTCACACTGATACTGGAAGCCACAGACTGAGAGTTACATAGTGGAAGGAGCAAGGTCCCCAGCAGCATAGAGCAGTGATGTGAGGCTGCTGTCACACTGATACAGGGAGCCACAGACTGAGAGTTACATAGTGGAAGGAGCAGGGTCCCCAGCAGCACAGAGCAGTGATGTGAGGCCGCTGTCACACTGATACTGGAAGCCACAGACTGAGAGTTACATAGTGGAAGGAGCAAGGTCCCCAGCAGCATAGAGCAGTGATGTGAGGCTGCTGTCACACTGATACAGGGAGCCACAGACTGAGAGTTACATAGTGGAAGGAGCAGGGTCCCCAGCAGCACAGAGCAGTGATGTGAGGCTGCTGTCACACTGATACAGGAAGTCACAGGCTGAGAGTTACATAGGGGAAGGAGCAGGGTCCCCAGCAGCATAGAGCAGTGATGTGAGGCTGCTGTCACACTGATACAGGAAGCCACAGACTGAGAGTTACATAGTGGAAGGAGCAGGGTCCCCAGCAGCACAGAGCAGTGATGTGAGGCTGCTGTCACACTGATACAGGAAGCCACAGACTGAGAGTTACATAGTGGAAGGAGCAGGGTCGCCAGCAGCACAAAGCAGTGATGTGAGGCTGCTGTCACACTGATACAGGAGGCCACAGACTGAGAGTTACATAGTGGAAGGAGCAGGGTCCCCAGCAGCACAGAGCAGTGATGTGAGGCTGCTGTCACACTGATACAGGAAGCCACAGACTGAGAGTTACATAGTGGAAGGAGCAGGGTCCCCAGCAGCACAGAGCAGTGATGTGAGACTGCTGTCACAGTGATACAGGAAGCCACAGGCTGAGAGTTACATAGTGGAAGGAGTAGGGTCCCCAGCAGCACAGAACAGTGATGTGAGGCTGCTGTCCACAGACTGAGAGTTACATAGTGGGAGGAGCAGGGTCCCCAGCAGCACAGAGCAGTGATGTGAGGCTGCTGTCACACTGATACAGGAAGCCACAGACTGAGAGTTACATAGTGGAAGGAGCAGGATCCCCAGCAGCACAGAGCAGTGATGTGAGGCTGCTGTCACACTGATACAGGAAGCCACAGACTGAGAGTTACATAGAGGAAGGAGCAGGGTCCCCAGCAGCACAGAGCAGTGATGTGAGGCTGCTGTCACACTGATACAGAGAGCCACAGACTGAGAGTTACATAGTGGAAGGAGCAGGGTCCCCAGCAGCACAGAGCAGTGATGTGAGGCTGCTGTCACACTGATACAGGAAGTCACAGACTGAGAGTTACCTAGTGGAAGGAGCAGGGTCCCCAGCAGCACAGAGCAGTGATATGAGGCTGCTGTCACACTGATACCGGTAGCCACAGACTGAGAGTTACATAGTGGAAGGAGCAGGGTCCCCAGCAGCACAGAGCAGTGATATGAGGCTGCTGTCACACTGATACAGGAAGCCACAGACTGAGAGTTACATAGTGGGAGGAGCAGGGTCCCCAGCAGCACAGAGCAGTGATGTGAGGCTGCTGTCACACTGATACAGGAAGCCACAGACTGAGAGTTACATAGTGGAAGGAGCAGGGTCCCGAGCAGCACAGAGCAGTGATGTGAGGCTGCTGTCACACTGATACAAGAAGCACAGACTGAGAGTTACATAGTGGAAGGAGCAGGGTCCCCAGCAGCACAGAGCAGTGATGTGAGGCTGCTGTCACACTGATACAGGAAGCCACAGACTGAGAGTTACATAGTGGAAGGAGCAGGGTCCCGAGCAGCACAGAGCAGTGATGTGAGGCTGCTGTCACACTGATACAGGAAGCCACAGGCTGAGAGTTACATAGTGGAAGGAGCAGGGTCCCGAGCAGCACAGAGCAGTGATGTGAGGCTGCTGTCACACATACAGGAAGCCACAGACTGAGAGTTACATAGTGGAAGGAGCAGGGTCCCCAGCAGCAGAGAGCAGTGATGTGAGGCTGCTGTCACACTGATACAGGGAGCCACAGGCTGAGAGTTACATAGTGGGAGGAGCAGGGTCCCGAGCAGCACAGAGCAGTGATGTGAGGCTGCTGTCACACTGATACAGGGAGCCACAGACTGAGAGTTACATAGTGGGAGGAGCAGGGTCCCGAGCAGCACAGAGCAGTGATGTGAGGCTGCTGTCATACTGATACAGGAGGCCACAGACTGAGAGTTACATAGTGGAAGGAGCAGGGTCCCCAGCAGCACAGAGCAGAGATGTGAGGCTGCTGTCACACTGATACAGGGATCCACAGACTGAGAGTTACATAGTGGAAGGTGCAGGGTCCCCAGCAGCACAGAGCAGTGATATGAGGCTGCTGTCACACTGATACAGGAAGCCACAGACTGAGAGTTACATAGTGGAAGGGGCAGGGTCCCCAGCAGCACAGAGCAGTGATGTGAGGCTGCTGTCACACTGATACAGGAAGCCACAGACTGAGAGTTACATAGTGGAAGGGGCAGGGTCCCCAGCAGCACAGAGCATTGATGTGAGGCTGCTGTCACACTGATACAGGAAGCCACAGACTGAGAGTTACATAGTGGAAGGGGCAGGGTCCCCAGCAGCACAGAGCATTGATGTGAGGCTGCTGTCACACTGATACAGGGAGCCACAGACTGAGAGTTACATAGTGGAAGGAGCAGGGTCCCCAGCAGCACAGAGCAGTGATGTGAGGCTGCTGTCACACTGATACAGGAAGCCACAGACTGAGAGTTACATAGTGGAAGGGGCAGGGTCCCCAGCAGCACAGAGCAGTGATGTGAGGCTGCTGTCACACTGATACAGGAAGCCACAGACTGAGAGTTACATAGTGGAAGGAGCAGGGTCCCCAGCAGCACAGAGCATTGATGTGAGGCTGCTGTCACACTGATACAGGGAGCCACAGACTGAGAGTTACATAGTGGAAGGAGCAGGGTCCCCAGCAGCACAGAGCAGTGATGTGAGGCTGCTGTCACACTGATACAGGAGCCACAGACTGAGAGTTACATAGTGGAAGGAGCAGGGTCTCCAGCAGCACAGAGCAGTGATGTGAGGCTGCTGTCACACTGATACAGGAAGCCACAGACTGAGAGTTACATAGTGGAAGGAGCAGGGTCCCCAGCAGCACAGAGCAGTGATGTGAGGCTGCTGTCACACTGATACAGGAAGCCACAGGCTGAGAGTTACATAGTGGAAGGAGCAGGGTCCCCAGCAGCACAGAGCAGTGATGTGGGGCTGCTGTCACACTGATACAGGAAGTCACAGACTGAGAGTTACATAGTGGAAGGAGCAGGGTCTCCAGCAGCACAGAGCAGTGATGTGAGGCTGCTGTCACACTGATACAGGAAGTCACAGACTGAGAGTTACATAGTGGAAGGAGCAGGGTCTCCAGCAGCACAGAGCAGTGATGTGAGGCTGCTGTCACACTGATACAGGAAGTCACAGACTGAGAGTTACATAGTGGAAGGAGCAGGGTCTCCAGCAGCACAGAGCAGTGATGTGAGGCTGCTGTCACACTGATACAGGAAGCCACAGACTGAGAGTTACATAGTGGAAGGAGCAGGGTCCCCAGCAGCACAGAGCAGTGATGTGAGGCTGCTGTCACACTGATATAGGAAACCACAGACTGAGAGTTATATACTGGAAGAAGCAGGGTCCCCAGCAGAACAAATTATAACAGGAGATGAGCTGTGTGTTACTGAGGACAGGGTTTGCATGTGACAGAGGCTGTGATACGCATAATTAACTATTTTCCAAGAAGGTGCTGGAGACTTATGATCAGAAACGTTGGGCCGTGCAAGCAGTGCAATTGCATGGGGCGGCGCAGCCACAGTAACTGCATGTTACATTATTTCGTCCGGAATACTATTGAAAATGTCCCTCCCAAAATGGCCGCCACCTCATAGAAGACCATTTTTATGGATGCTAGAGGAGCCAATGGCAATTTTTCGAAGGAAATTTTCAATTCTCTGAACTCGGGAAGGCGTGATCAGCGCTCCCCACCCAGACTGCAGGCAATGAGCAGGTACTGTGAGTGTGGTATTACAGTAGGGGCATAATATACTGACAGGAGCATGTGGGGGCATAATATGGTGTCAGGGGCATTACAGTGGGAGCATAATATGGTGACAGGGGCATAAATGTGGGTGCTTAATATGGTGACAGGGTATTACAGTGGGAGCATAATATGGTGACAGGGTATTACAGTGGGAGCATAATATGGTGCAGGGGGCATTACTGTGGTGGCTTTATATGGTGCAGGGGGCATTACTGTTTGGGACATAATATGGTGTAAGGGACACAATGTCAGTAAAAAGTAGCCTTTTCCTGCAACACCACACCCATTGTAGCAAAGCCACATCCATTATATCGAGGTCACATCCCCTTTTGGGGGGCATGCAATTGCTAATTTTTTATATGTATATGGGGGGTCGCCATATGGAGGGCGCATTTTTTTTTGTTTTGTTCACACTGGGAGCCATATTGTCTAGAAACAGCCCTGCTCACGATTGTTTGGAAGAGTGGTTGGATCTTCTGCATCCTGCCCCCTGCTTAGTGAAGTGGGCATGATGGGGAGATAATACCGGGAATTGTGGGTGCATAGAGAGGTGGAACAGGGCTAAAATGGTGCAAATCGAATTGTTTTAGCCACACACCCCTCCACATGGACCCGTGATCCACAGCATTTTGCTGTGACAGGGGTGGAGCCTAATGGCGTGAAAATCCTGGCCCCACCCCCAAAGTGGTCAGATGAATCTCTTCTCCGGGATTCTCCTAAGGAGGAGAGGCATGACGTCGTAATGGTGTAGGACACAAGACACAACACTGGAGAACTGGAACCATGTGTCCCATTGTAGCTGTTGTCAGAGTAGGTGTGTTGCAAGTGCAGTACCTGATTGGTCAGCTACACAGACGATTGATTAAACCTACTGCATGTAGGTGAATTGTGCAGTCACATGAAATGGGCCTGATTTTGTGTCGGACGCGAAGCGCCTTCAGCTGTATCTATTGGCTTTCGCCTGGCTGTGACTACAAAGCTCTTCCCCGGTGTACATACGTGTGTCCAAATGTGCAAGGACTGAAACGTCTATTGCCAGGGTACGTACGTGCTGTAATACCAATTGCTGCATCCTAAGATGCAGCCATTGGCCACATCATCAGAACTTGCCCTGGCCTTTTGACAGGTGCAGTTTCTCCATCAAAGTATGGCGTCTTGTGTGCGCGATCGAGCGTTTGTGTATGAAACCGTTGTTACACAACCCTGTGACACTCCCATAACATGCCCAAGAGATTAACTGCGTGTGCGCTGTCATCTTCCTGTGACCGTCCATTTTCCCTGAATTTAATAATGCAGCTTCCTAGTCTCTCGTTTTTGTTCCATTAAAGGTGATATTTTATGTTTTGTCCAACAGCGTGTGTGTTCTCAGAAACAAAACGTATTATTATGGCCGGACGCCAACAAAAACGTGCTTACAGGAAGGGATGACTTTCCATGAAATAAAAAGTATTAGGGAAACAATAATGACCCTTTTGAGGCTTCTTGCAATTTGTCATCTTACCTATAACCCATGTGCATCTCTCAGCAGGACCAGGGAGGAGAATCCATGCAGCTGTTTTCTCAACTTTTTGCTTTTCTCCGGAGGACGAAAGTGTAACCTGTTACTTTTTTATTATACGCTAATTTTACAAGAATAAATAAGCCTGGGCTGGAACATTCCAGACTCAGGGCTGCATTCAATAACTGTCAGAAGCTGCCGTCTTGTCGGAAAGACGGCAGCTTCCGACAAAAATAGGTCGGAAGGGGTTCCGACCTATTCATTAGGGGCTGTTTTTTTCCGACAAGTCGGGAATTCACGGCTTGTAGGAAAACATGTGGATCGGCGGAATAGCCGCCGATCCAAGTGCTTCTGATGGAAATGGGGCCAAATCCGACAGGTTTTGGCCCCCTTTCCGACAAACTCAATCCGACTTGAAAACAAGTCGGATTGAGGTGAGGAGACAAGCGGTGCTGCGGGCCGCGGGGGGAGCAGAGATCGGCAGCCGGCTAGGGAAGCTGGCTACGGGGGGACACGTCTGCGGCAGCGGGGGGAGGCGCAGCAGGGAGAGATATCTCTCCCTGCAACTCCTCCCCCCGCCACCGCAGACATATCCCCCCGCAGCCAGCCCTGGCCGCCGATCTCTGCTCCCTCCTGCTGCCCAGTTTACCCCTGCCGCCGTCCCGCTCACTCCTGGCCGCTGTTGTCAGCGCATCCGCAGCCGCTGAAAGCAGCGGCCGGCCATTGAATAGGGCTTGTCGGATCCATTCCGACAACTGCATGTCGGAATGGATCCGACTCTTATTGAATATACCCCTCAGATACAATATTAGACAATATTACACAATATGAATATAAATAATGATATCTTATTGAATTACAATTTATGATTAGAATATCGACAAATAAGTGCCTTGAAAAATAAATAAAAGTAATGGTAATATTAAATATTACGCAGTGATATTAAAGTAGAACACAGGCTGTAATTGTGTAGGGAAAGGCACCAGCCCTGTATTTTCTCCAGTTCTGCAGCATCAGCCGCCCAGTGGCGCAGAATGGTATTGCGAGGGTCACTAATGACTGCAACCTTTTTAGGAACCCAGGGGGTAGATTTGCTAAATATTTTAAGTGATGTTGCCCATAGCAACCAATCAGATCTTTTTGTCATTACTTAGAAAGCAACAGCAGGTGCAAAAGTCCAGTCTGAAACAGGCACCCCATCTGCATCTGCACGCCACACTTGAGCATGGAAGTCGTCTTACACGCCCAGGAGACACTCTTAACCAGCAGTGACCCCCAGAAGTGGGGCCGCAGCACAGTCCAAAATTCAAATAATGGAGCCACACCAACTGCCACCCCAAACGCTGCCAGACATCACCGGCTGGGACTCCCTGGCAGTTGGTGGCTCCTCTATTTTAAATTCGGAGTACGCTGCAGCCCCACCTGTGGTGCCGCCATAACACAGATCAGTCCACGTTTGCTGCCCAGAGATACCCATTTTATGCACAGTGCTCCGTTGCTGGATGGATTGCTCCACCCACACTTGTAATTTCTGTCCTTCTGTGTATGCCGTGTCCAGCGCATGTGCAGTGGGTGATGTCTCTTTACAGCACATGTGCCCGCCAGATCCTTCCACGTGGAAGATTGGAAAAGTTCAGAAAATTGAACATATTTTACATATCTAAGTAAGAAAACATTTGATGCAGCCCCTCCCAATACGGCCCCTTCCATTGCGGCCCCTCCCAATGCAGCCCCTACCAATACGGCCCCTACCATTGCGGCCCCTCCCAATGCAACCCCTACCAATACGGCCCCTTCCATTGCGGCCCCTCCCAATATGGCCCCTACCAATACGGCCCTCCCAATGCAGCCCCTCCCAATACAGTTCCTGCCCATGTGGCCCCTCCCAATATTGCCGCTACCAATACGGCCCTACCAACGCAGTCCCTCCCAATACGGCCCTTACCAATGCAGTCCCTCTCAATACGGCCCTTACGAATGCGGCCCCTACCAATGCTGCCGTTTCCAATGCTGATCCTCCCAATGTGGCCCCACCCAATGCAGCCCCTCCCAATGTGGCCCCTCTTAATGCTGCCTCTCTCAATGCTGTTCGTCCTAAAGCTGGTCCTCCCAATGCAGCCCCTTCCGATGCAACCCCTCCCATTGCTGGTCCCCTCAATGCAGCTCCTCCCAATGCAACCCTTCTAAATGCGGCCCCTCCCAATGCAATCCGCCCCAATGCTGATCCTCCCAATGTGGTGTCCCCCCCCCCTCCCATGCGGCCCTTCCCAATGAAGCCCCTCCCAATATGCCCCCTCCCAATGCTGATCTTCCAAATGATGCCTTTCCCAATGTGACCCCTACCGATGCACCTCCTCCAAATGCGCGCCCCTCCCAATGCTGCCCCTCCCAATGTGGCCCCTCCCAATGCGGCCCCTCCCAATGCTGCCCCTTCCTATTGTGGCCCTCTGGCTATAAAATGCTTTCTACATGAAGCTGGTAATGACATATTAGGTGAGGTTTATGATGAGGCTCTGGATCTGCCTGGCGGTAATGATTACATTCACCATGACCCTCTGGATTTTGTGTGAGTGTGAGTGTGTTGGGACGCTCACCATCTTGCACCAGCAATCATTCTTTCTGCAGTTGCCGCCTCTAGAAATAAGACAATGGAAAATACAGAAACCGCTTATTAATAAATGATGGGAGAAGCTGAATCCTGTGCGACAGGGAGGAGGCTCAGTTCTGATCACTACATGTCCTGATATTGGTTTTTGTTAAGAAAGTTCTGCTGTATCTCAGGTTATGATGGCATCAATACACACACATTACACACATGTTTTACACAGACGTCGTCACACAGACATTATACACGTTTTACACACCTTACACACTGGGGCAGATTTACTGTGAAACTATTGAAGCTTAAGCTTCAGAGCCCCCAACCCAAGAGGGTCCCTGATGCAACTTTTTTATTAAGTGTTTGCTATTAAAAGGTTATTTTAGTGATAAGATCTTCACTCGTTTCCTTGTGCATTTTAACACTAAAAATCCGATTTTCACCTCCTGGTTTTATGTGCTCGTCACTATGACACCAGACTTCTAGTACAGCGTAGCTGCTATTACAGCTTGGATGCGCCTCGCTTAGTACCGCGGGAGCTGCTGGGAGTTGTAGTCTAGGTGTGTGCTGTCAGGTGTTTACTGAAGAGGGGGAGGGGAGAGTGCTGTGAGGTGATTAATGAGGTTGTGGCCCTGTGAGGTGATTATAGAAAGGGAGGAAGTGTCTGTGAGCTGTAGACATTAAAGGGGCAGGGGGGGGGGGGGGGGCACCGGTGATATCCGTGGGTATGAGCGGGAAAAAAATTGTGGTGATCTGCCATGGAATAACCCCATTGAATAGGATAACAGTGGTTACTCAGACCTCGTTGCTGGTGGGAAGGGGCTCACTGAATGTCCCATTCTCAAGGACTCCACCCCACCACCCCGTTCTCTGCCATTTGGACCTCAAGGACCTTGCAAAGTGCTATGGACCTTATTGGATGTTGCCCTGTTGTTGCTGGTTGTGAAGGGGCCCCCATTACAGTTCAAGCTTAAGGGCCCCAAAAATGTAGTTGAGTATAATGAAATAGCATTTTACAAGTACAATGAAAACATAAAATGATTTGCAAAAACGAGCAAAGGGTGATGCATCTGATGCAGCCCCTGACGACCATATGCAACTGCTTCTCCCTGTCACTTATCACTTACGTTTTGCCCATCATCCAAGTCACTAACCTCATCTCAGAGTCAGACAAGGAAACCAGACCAGGAGTTGACTAACATTGCGGCGAGGGTAATTTGCTCAGCACGCCATTACATGCAAAAATATAAATGAGATTTTCTTGGTTCCTGCGAGCTCGGGGAGAATGTATAAATCAGATGAGTACAATAACGCGATGCTGCTTTAGTTATATACTGTGTAAAATAAAATAAACATTACTACAGATGTGTCTGAGCTGCAGGAATTCTTATTTCCTATGGTATATTTTTAAGAAATAATTCCTTTTGTATTAATAAAATGAGTGGGCTTGAACTCCTGGCACCACTTTTATTACGCTGAGGACCTAATTCAGGTTAAATCGGCCATCGTTGCAAAGTACCGACTTTCGATATTTAGTGTATGTGCAGAACCTGGGGCCCTGTGACATAGGACGCAAAGCGGCAGCAGACCGTCAGATGTTTCCAGCCTTATATACCCCCAGGATCAGAGCCGGCCTTAGGCATAGGCAAACTAGGCAAATGCTTAGGGCATTTGGTATGCTTAGGGGCACCAGCAGCTTCTGCTGATTAAAATGATATGTGGCATGCCTATATTCTGTGTGTGACTGCGGCTGTATCTGCATACGAAATGCTACATTGCAGTGTATTCCTGGAAATCACTGTAATGTAGCATTTCGTATGCGGATACAGCCGCAGTCGCACACAGAAGATAGGCATGCTGCATATCATCTTAATCAGCAGAAGCTGCTTGTGCATCCTAGCCACATAGTAATTCAAATAATATGATGCATTTTCATAAACAAAAGGCGCCCGACGTTAGCAGAGCTACCAGCTGACTCATGCCAGGCATCTCCTGCAGAACTAGCGGCGGTGCTAGGGGGCACCAGCCAAAATCTTGCCTAGGGCATCAAATTGGTTAGGGCCGGCTCTGCCCAGGATGCATGGGATTGGTTGTAGCAGGAAGTGGTCATAGAGTAAAGGTCCATTCTGTAGAAGACATTTAATTTGTACTGCATAGGATCCTACACAAACAGCGCAGTCAGCACCGGCTGTGGCTCCTTTGATGGAGTCATTATTTTTCTGAGTCCATAGGTCCCGTGATCCTCAAGTCTGTTTGCGTTCTGTCTTATGAGCTCACGATATTCTGCTTTTGTCTTATTTAAGTCTTGCTGTTAAGTAATACTTCCACAGTCTGCATTAAAGACTTTTTCTTCGGCATAACGACAAATGTCTACAGTGGTTTATGCCTTATTTCCCAACGTGAGACACATTGTGTAATATAATAGCGTTTACTAAATGAACACGCACAGGGAAAGATTGGTTACAGACAAGATATAACAATAACGCGAGTGCAAGAAGCATAAAACTGTTTGAGGAGTGTATATTCTCAGCATTACACCACAGTATATGCAATGAGAAAACTGAAGTCAATAACTGATAAAAGATAAACCTATTACAAGGATGAATGTGTCCATTTATCCAGCTTATAAACACACAGGACCTATTACTAGCTCCGCAGATCTCAGCAGCCAAGGATTCAGCTCCAAGCTGCTCAGAGATGTTACGAAATGACCCGACATGACAAGAGGAACTAGGGGGGGGACTTGTCGTAACTTAATCTGTAAATTGCCGGCTGCTACAGCCTACATTATTATAACTCTCTATAGTCAGAGGTCAGCTAAACACATATATAAGCCAGACATTACTAAACGTAACTACAACAATTGCAATGAGACCAATATGTGGTGCTCAAACAGAATGCCAGATTTATCAAAGTTACAAAGTGACTGAAGAAAGGCAGGATATTCAGCATCCACTTGACTTAGGCTTGCAAGGGCCAACAATACCATAATCAATGGCAAGTATGGATGACAACTTGCAAGGGACAACTAGAAAGTGGGAGGTATCTGATACCCAAACCAATGCACCATTCTTGCCCATTCAGATGAGAAATGCCGCTGAAGAGGACTGTACCACCATACTGCAATTGCATGCTGGACAGATCTCTCCTTCCATGCTAAGTTCTCATTAGAAAACCATGCCTGCCCCAGACATAGACTCTAGCCAACTAACCCCCCCCCCCCCCCCCCCCCCCCGGCTCAGAGCATGAAGGACCAACAGTCCACCCAAGGCGAGCACATGCTTAGCTGCTCACTTATTGCCTTATTACAATGCTGACCCCACAGCAGACAATCCAGGATCCACTGACAGGATGTGGGATCTCCGGGGGCGAGATGTGAAGGAATGAAATGGGGAGCTGAAGTTGATAGAAACAGAAGGTAGAAAAATAATTAAATAAGGAAGATAGATATGATAGAGGAGCAAGAATTGGAAAATATGAAGATAATAAGAGAAAATGTAATATAACAGAGATGTGAGGTTCAGTTCTACAGAAATTCTAATCTACCAAAATTTTGTGGATCCCAACTGAACCAAAACTTGGGCGGATCTCTCAAGGACATCTGATATGAACTGAGTCCTTGGGTTTTGGATTGCAAAAATTAAATAATTTAGCTGTTTTTAATTATTTTTATCAATGATTATTGATTTTTTTTTAATCGATTTTAAACCGAACTGAAATCCAAATCCAACCTAAAACACTTGAGGGTGGTTTTGCAAAACCAAAATCAAAACACGAGGATGAAATCAGAACCTAAACCCAAAAAATGGTGATCTGCGCACATCTCTTAGAGATGAGCGGGGGACACTTTTCGTGTTTTGTGTTTTGGTTTTGGATCTGGATCTATGTTCGTGTTTTGGATCTGGATTGGTTTTGCCAAAACCACCATCTCGGGTTTTGGTTTTGAATCTGGATTTAAAAACAAACAAACATAAAAACAGCTAAAATCACAGAATCTGGGGATAATTTTGATCCTACGGTATTATTAACCTCAATAATATTCATTTCCACTCTTTTCCAATCTATTCTGAACACCTCACAATATTGTTTTTAGGCCAAAAGGTTGCACTGAGGTCGCTGGATGACTAAGCTAAGCGACACAAGTGGGCGGCACAAACACCTGGCCCATCTAGGAGTGGCACTGCAGTTACAGACAGGATGGCACTTTTAAAAACTAGGCTCCAAACAGCACATAAAGCAAAGAAAAAAAAAGGTGCAAGATGGAATTGTCATTGGGCCCTTCCACCCACCCTTATGATGTATAAACAGGACACGCACACTTTAACAAACCAACCATTTCAGCGCAAGGGTCTGCCACACGACTGTGGCTGAAATTATTGGTTTGTTTGGGCCCCCACCAAAAAAGAAGCAATTAATCTTTCCTTGCACAAATTGTCTCTACAGAGGCAAGATATTGTCCTCATCCTCATTCTCCAATTCCTCACCCCTTTCAGTGTGTACATCCTCATCCTCACAGAGTATTAATTCGTCCCCACTGGAATCCACCATCACAGGTCTCTGTGTACTTTCTGGAGGCAATTGCTGGTAAAGGTCTTCCTGGAGGAATTTATAATTTATTTTGATGAACATCATCTTCTCCACATTTTGTGGAAGTAACCTCCTACACCGATTGCTGACAAGGATACCGTCTGCACTCTGCGCTAAACACCCTTTTGAAGTACACACTGGAGGGGAAAGAGAGATACAATGTTGGCTTTAAATATAGGATCGAGCATGGTTGCCAAAATGTAGTGCTCTGATTTCAACAGATTGACCACTCTTGAATCCTGGCAAAGCAAATTAAGGGCTCCATCTACAATCCCCACCATTTTAGCGCAATCGCTCCATTTTAGCTCCTCCTTCAATTTCTCCAGCTGCTTCTGCAAAAGCATGATGAGGGAAATGACCTAGCTCAAGCTGGCAGTGTCTGAACTGACTTCACGTGTGGCAAATTCGAAGGGTTGGAGAACCTTGTATAACATGGAAATCATTATCCACTGAGCTTGAGTCAGGTGCATTCCCCCTCCTTTGCCTATATCATAGGTGGATGTATAGGCTTGAATGGCCTTTTACTACTCCTCCATCCTCTGAAGCATATATAGTGTTGAATTCCACCTCGTTAACCACCTCTTGCTTCAGGTGATGGCAGGGCAGGTTCAGGAGTGTTTACTGCCGCTCCAGTCTTCAGCACGCAGTCGCTGAATGTCGAAAGTGGCCCACAATTTTTCGGGCCACCAACAGCATCTCCTGCACGCCCCTGTTGTTTTAAAAAAAATTCTGCACCACAAAATTAATTGTATGCGCAAAACATGGGACATGTTGGAATTTGCCCAGATGTAATGCACGCACAATATTGGTGGCATTGTCAGATATTACAAATCCCCAGGAGAGTCTAAGTGGGGTAAGCCATTGTGCGATGATGTCCCTCAGTTTCCGCAAGAGGTTGTCAGCGGTGTGCCTCTTGCGGAAATCTGTGACACACAGCGTAGCCTGCCTAGGAACGAGTTGGCATTTCTGAGATGCTGCGGCTGCTGCCGCTGCTGCTGCAGAAGGCAATCCATCTACCCAGTGGGCTGTCACAGTCATGTAGTCCTTAGTTTGCCCTGCTACACTTGTCCACATGTCCGTGGTTAAGTGGACAGTGGGTACAACCGCATTTTTCAGGACACTGCGGACACTTAATGTCACTGTACAGTCTGGGAATCGCTTGCCTAGTGAAGTGGAATCTAGATGGGATTTGGTACCAGGGACACAGTATGTTCATCAACTGTCTAAATCCCACTGCACTAATTGCAAATACCGGATGCACATCTAACACCAGCACAGTTTTATGGCCTCAGTAATCCACTTTGTAACAGGGTGACTGCTGTCATATTTAATCTTCGCAAAGGCCTGTTGGACAGTCAATTGCTTAGTTGAAGTAGTACAAGTGGTCTTCCGACTTCTTCTCTGGGATGACGATTGACTCCCAGCAGCAACAGCAGCAGCGGCAGCAGCAGTAGGTGTACCACTCAAGGATCCTCTGGAGGAATCCTGGATAGGAGAGGACTCGTCAGTCTTGCCAGTGACATGGCCTGCAGGACTACTTACGTTCCTGACTGAGGAGGAAATTGACGTTAGGGAGTTGGTGGTGTGGTTTGCAGGAGCTTGGGTACAAGAGGAAGAAGGGACTTAGGTGTCAGTGGACTGCTTACACTATTACCCAAAGTTTCTGAACTTGACAATGACTTATGATGAATGCGCTGCAGGTGACATATAAAGGAGGATGTTCCTAAGTGGTTAACATCCTTATCTCTACTTATTATGGATTGACAAAGGCAACACATGGCTTGACACCTGTTGTTCAGATTTGTGGAGAAATAATTCCACACCTAAGAGGAGGCTTTTTTGGTATTTTGCCCAGGCATGACAATGGGCTTTCTCATCCCATGGACAACAACTGTCTCCACTTTTTCCTTATTCCAAACAAACCACATCACCATCAGAATCCTCATCGTCAACTTCCTCTTCAGTGCTAGCTACACAAATATCCTCCTCATCCTGGTGTACTTCTACAGTGACATCCTCAATTTCAATATCAGCAACAGGACTGGCGGTGCTCCTACCAGCACTTGCAAATGGTGGTAGGAGCCTCCTCTTTCCATACAGTCTTGGGAATTTCAGGCATAGACATCGCAACCACAGACACACTTGGACTCTCCTTGTAGATTCGTGATGTCTCTGAACGCACAGTTGTTTTTTCCTGTGCTTTAACAAACTCAATTTTTAAAATTTTTCGAGAGGGAGGAGAGCTTCCATCCTCATAAGAAGCTGAACCACCAGTCATGAACATAGGCCAAGGCCTTAGCCTTTCCTTGCCACTTTGTGTCGTGAATGGCATACAGATGGATCCATGTTTATCTTGATCTTTAATAGGATTAACTGAGACTGGGCAGTCGGACTTAATCCCCTGCTGTAACGACTTAATCCCCTGCTGTATTGTTCTCTGTATTGTATTGCAGTTGAGAACAGTAAACAAGACAGGGCCAGTGTACATTTATTTTAACTGCACCCCTGAATTTTTACAGCATACAAGACAGGGCAAGTGTACATTTATTTTCACTGCACCCCTGAATTTTTACAGCATACAAGACAGGGCAAGTGTACATTTATTTTTACTGCACCCCTGATTTTCTATAGCATACAGGACAGGGCCAGCACCCCTGTATTTTCACAGCACCCCTGTATTTTCACAGCATACAGGAGGACAGTGCCCCTGTACAACACAGTGACAGCCAGGACAGCAACACCCATGTACAGCTGCAGCACCCCTAACAGCACATGAAACACCAGTGACAGCCAGGACAGCACCTCTAGCAGCACAGGGACACCACAGTAACAAGAGCAGCACCCCTACAGAGCACACACTGACCCTACCCGACGCCACCACCCACAGAGTGAGACAGAGCTCTGTCTTCCTCACTCTGCAAGTCCGGAGTGAAAATGGCGGCGACGCACGGCTGTTTATATGGAATCCAAAACCCATGAGAATCCGACAGAGAGGTGATGACGTTTTGCCTCGTTCTGGGATCCGAGTCTGGTGGGAAGTCCCGAGCTGGGCTTGAATCCCGGCTTGGATCATGAAGTTCAGGTGGGGTTCAGACTTCTGAGATCCAAACCTGCTCATCTCTACTTATAACAGTGTACGCCGTACAATACAGAAGTCTGGAGAACAGAAGAATAACCAAGGAAATGCAATGTCAATGGGAAACCTGAAAACACAGCGCTAAACAAAACCTAACCAATAACAAGACAGCTTAATCCCCAGTCACTAAACCCCAAACCTTAAAAGCCCTAACAACATTTTGCAACCCTATCTGCCCCTGAGTAGAGGGTAAAAGGCTGTCAGGACTATTCGTCCTTCCGTTATGCAAACCCATGCAGCAAATCAGTGACAGTCATTTATTTCCTTTTATAGTTCTAGCCAGAAAAGCAATTTCCAGCCGTAGATATTTCTAGCAGCTTAAAACGCCAAACACTAGGAGCGTTTCGGTTGGCATACTTACTGACCGATCTGTACAGAAAAACTGGGGTGGTTTTTAGCAAATGTACTTTTTTTTTCTGCTCCCTCCTTTCTTTTCCTCATTTTACAAATTAAAATCTATTTCACCTTCTAAGTAGTGTAAAATGATCCTGTTCTTGGAGCGGCCCTATGTCCAGCTGGCTCCCAGCATCAGCTGTAAATTTTGGAGGCGAGTGGATTCTGGGCCAAACTCCTTCTGAGGTCACTAAAGATGTAGTGCAGTGACAGCAGGATGCCGAGCCCAAATATAGACACCGAGATGCTTTCTCGTTCCATACAAAGATGTAGCCGTGTGTCCCAGAGCCTCTCATTGCAATGTATGCTGTAATTCAATGCTGCCTTGGCTTATGCGGCCTGATTTAAGCTCCTTCAGAAAATAATGATTTTACTTCTAAGTAAATATAAGTTCTGGAGAAAGTGTTTTATGCCAATAAGCGTTTATGACTCACCGGGGAAGGATGGTAAATAATGTCCCCAGCTCTGTTACAGGGACTCTACACTGAAATGATCTGTTTCGCAGAATAAAACAAGATACAGTATTCCCATTTAACAGATGCTTGGTCCAATGTCCGCTAGTAAACCAGGTATCCGTTTCCCACTGTTTACCATCCAGGGGCGCTATTCCGTCAGAGTCAGTGTGGACCATCCAATACCTGTAAAATTCAGAGAGTCAGAACATTGCACATTGCGTAATGGCAGAACTTTTTGCTTATGAGCCTAACATTTCGTAGATGTCTGGTTGGTTGGTGTAGAAATAAGAATGGCCAGACCCCGTTACTATATGAGCACCAATTTTTCTAACCTTTTTCACCTAAAATACCTCTCCATCAATGGGGGTCATTCCGGCCCGTTCACACGCACCGCACAGTAAGGTCCTCTCCATGAAGGGAAACTAGACGATGCGCGTCTAGTTCCCTTCGCAGCGGGACACAGCGTGCAGCTGGGGCAGTAGTGGAGGGCAGCTGGGCAGTAGCGGATCTTGCCATGGTGCGGCGCCCTCCGGATGGCGGCGCCACGACAAAAGTCCTGCTTGCCCGTGGCAAGATCCGCTACTGTCAGGGTGGTTGGGTTGAGGGAGGTCACAAATGTTCACTCATTGGGAGTGATTCAGACCTGATCGTAGCTGTGCTCAATTTAGCACAGCTACGATCATCCAAACTGACATGCGGGGAGACAGCCAGCACAGGGCTAGTCCGCCCCGCATGTCAGGCCCGGCCCCACCCCACAAGTACAAAAGCATCTGCACGTGTTACATCTGCCCCCCCTGCAGTGCACATGGTTTTGCCCATTAGCTAACAAATTTGCTGCTGCTATCAGATCTGAATTAGGCCCCATGTGCACTGCAAGGGGGGGGGGGCAGATATAAAATGTGCAGAGAGAGCTAGATTTGGGTGGGGTGTGTTAAAACACTCACAAATGGGCCCATTTATCATGTATCGCATATTGAATGCGATCTGGGTGGGATCTTACTTGCCAGCAATCCTATCGGTTGCAGGAACAGGGGCCCCAAAAGGAGTCGACCCCTGCGATGCACCGAGGGCAGTATCTGGGCCTCTGTATATGCGCGGTCACCGGTGTGACATGCACCAGGTTAATTTCTGGCGGAGGCTTCCTGGGGAACCCTGATGGACTTACATCCACCGAAGTGTAGCCCATAGGCTAGAATGGGCTATCGCAATGAAAAGATTGCAGTAGCTGCGGGGAACAATATTGGGAATTCTTTGCATTCCTGATATTGATACATCTGTCAGTATCGCATCACCCATAGAGGGCGATGCAGCTGCGGATGGCAATGACTCTGATACCTGCTGCGATCCCTCCTTTCTACATTCCAGGGATTCTTAATATTTGCGGCTAACCCCCCAAAACAGGTGTTTTTGTGGACATAGCCACAAATATTGTTTGACAAATTTGCCCCTAAAAGAGAACTAGTTACCTAGTCACTGGCCAGCTTTCCCAGCTTCAGTCATACAGACAATGTGGCCCAGACAGACCTTATATACCCTAAGCTCCTCCTCCCAGACTGACGCGCAAATGACACACCCATCTTGCCTTTACAGAGGAGCTCCTGACAGGTGCTCTGTTTTGATTACTCACATGCCTTCAGCTGAGCAAAGGCTGGAGGGGAGACAGACACTGAAATCAACAAGCAGGTGAAACACTTTTTTTATCCTTCAAATGCATAACTTCCCTGGCCTGGCTTAGTAGCTAAACACCTCTGGTTCCTTTATAGTGTTTTTATATAAAACACTTATTTTAATGTAACCAGTGAACTTGAGGGTGGACAGTGAACCGCGTAGACAGCTGCCAAACCTCAAACATAATTACGAGTGTGAGCTACAAATTCTAAATCAAGGTTGATTGGTGATTGTAGTGGATATGTCCATGCTCACCGAATGGGTCTAATTTTGCCAGTATGCGATCATTTCCTGACCAATGCAGGAGTAATTATTAGACTACAATAGGATTATCCGCCTTTATCTATCACGCAATATGCATGCTCTGCGCAGTCGCTGATGACTTGCCATATGGCACTGTGCGATTTGCTGCGCCCATCAGCCTGATCCTTACTGCAGTAACTTCTGTCATAGCTCCGACTTCTGCTCCATTTCAACATTCAGCTGTCATCAGACTGGTTACGTGCCAGAGCTGTGAGACAGGTTCTCTCAGGAAAAGCAGAGCTGTGGGACAGGTTCTTGAGCTGTGAGACAGGTTCTTGAGCTGTGAGACAGGTTCTCTCAGGAAAGGCAGAGCTGTGAGACAGGTTCTCTCAGGAAAGGCAGAGCTGTGAGACAGGTTCTCTCAGGAAAGGCAGAGCAGTGAGACAGGTTCTCTCAGGAAATGCAGAGCTGTGAGACAGGTTCTCTCAGGAAAAGCAGAGCTGTGAGACAGGTTCTTGAGCTGTGAGACAGGTTCTTGAGCTGTGAGACAGGTTCTCTCAGGAAAGGCAGAGCTGTGAGACAGGTTCTCTCAGGAAAGGCAGAGCTGTGAGACAGGTTCTTGAGCTGTGAGACAGGTTCTCTCAGGAAAGGAAGAGCTGTGAGACAGGTTCTCGCAGGAAAGGCAGAGCTGTGAGACAGGTTCTCTCAGGAAAGGCAGAGCTGTGAGACAGGTTCTCTCAGGAAAGGCAGAGCTATCTTCTATAATGCAAAAGTTTGAAGATTACTTTGTGCCAAGGAAAAATGTGACATATGAAAGATATAAGTTTTTCACACGTGATCAGAAGTCTGTAGATGGATTTGATCAGTATGTTACAGAGCTGCAATCACTCAGTAAAACCTGTGAGTTTGGTGATTTAAAGGATTCACTGATTAGAGATCGTATTGTCTATGGAATATCTGATAATGGACTCAGAGAGAGATTGCTGAGAGAGCAAGACCTAACACTAGAAAAGGCAGTGACTATGTGTAGATCTGCAGAAATAACTAGATTTCAAGCCAAAAAGTTACACAGGGAAGCTGATGTGCATGTAGTGCAGAAAACAGCCATACAAACCTCCATTCTCAAGAATGCAGCAGTCTAAGCCACAGTATAATAAGGAAATGTGTAGTAGATGTGGAAATGCTCACAATCCTAAAATGTGCCCAGCTTATGGTAAAACCTGCATGAAATGTGGTAGACTTAATCACTTTGCCAAATGCTGTAAAATTAAAAGTAAAACAACCAAAGTGCATGCTGTTAAACGAACAGAGGAATTCTTTGTGGATTGCATTGAACTTTGCAGTGCAGATAAGAAAGAATGGATTGTCCCTTTAACTGTGAACGAGATTGTCATTCCCTTTAAGCTTGATACTGGTGCACATGTGAATTTAATATCATTTCAAGACTATAAGACTCTTAGAGTAAAACCTAAAATTCACCCAGCCAAAGTGAAAGTTACAGGGTACACTGGGGAGGAAATTCCTGTGAAAGGTACATGCTTTGTGACACTGAAATATAAGGGACAACAGTCTAAAACATCTCTACTGATTGTGGACAAAAATGTGCAACCGATTCTAGGATTAAGTTCCTGTGAGAAACTAAGCTTGCTAATGAAACTTGAAACAGATCATTACAGAGCAACCAGTGCTAAAATTCTTTGATCCTGCAAAGAGAATAAGAATTTCAGCAGATGCTTCACAATTTGGCCTAGGCTCAGTGCTGTTACAAGAACATGAGGATACATGGCAACCAGTAATCTATGCATCAAGAGCACTGACAAGTGCTGAAACAAGGTATGCTCAGATAGAAAAAGAACTTCTAGCGATCACATATGCATGTGAGCGATTTCATCAGTTTGTGTATGATCAAAGATTTACAGTGGAAACTGACCACAAGCCATTGATAGCTATCATGACTAAATCATTACATGACTGTCCCATGAGAATTCAACGAATGCTTATCAGACTACAGAAATATGATGTACACTTGCTGTACTGTCCCGGCAAATACATGTACATTGCTGATACACTTTCTCGTGCTGTGGACAAAAGTGAAGGTTCCAAAAGTCTGATGGATGAAGAGATAGAAGCCTATGTTAATTTGATCATAGTTTCTCTACCAGTGTCTCTTGCAAGACAAGAACAGATTAGGAAAGAAACTGAGACAGATGACACAATGAAAGTGTTGATAGATATCATTCTGAAAGGTTGGCCAGCAGAAAAACATACGTGCCCGCATCCATGATTCTTGGATGTACCGCAGTGACCTTACAGTTGTCGATGGTATTATGTACAAAGGCAATAGGTTTGTCATACCTGCACGACTAAGAAAAACTATGCTGTGCAGGATACATGAAAGCCACTTAGGAGAAGAAAAATGTAAGCGGAGAGCGTGTGAAGTTATGTATTGGCCAAGAATGAACCAAAACATAGCACAGACTACAACTAAATGTGAATTATGTCTTACGTATAGACCAAAACAACAAGTCGAGCCACTGAGTCCTCACGCAGTGCCAGAGAGACCGTACCAGAAAGTTGGCGCAGATTTGTTTGATTGTAATGGGAAAACATACATTGTCGAGACTAATTATTACTCTAACTACCCTGAGGTGAAGACACTACATACAACTACTAGTAAAGCCGTAATCAATTGCATGAAGTCAATCTTTGTAAGGCATGGTGTTCCTATGGAAGTGTTCACTGACAGTGGTCCTCAGTTTTCCAGTGCTGAATTTAGACAATTTGCTGATGAGTGGGAATTTGTCCATACTACGTCAAGTCCCCACTATCCACGCTCAAATGGGTTGGTGGAAAGTTCAGTAAAAACTGTAAAGAGTCTCATGAAAAAGCTCAAGAAGGTAAAGATTTCTACAAAAGTCTTTTAATCTACCGCAGTACACCTTTACAGAATGGACTTTCTCCTGCACAAATGCTGATGGGAAGGAGGATTAGAGCAAATCTCCCAATACATGATGAACTGCATAATACACATAACTCAGCATTGGTCAGACTGAGTAAGGAACGTCAACAGGCGAAACAGAAACTGTTCCATGACAGGCGGGCAAAAAGCCTATCTGATCTAAAATCAGGTGACCAAGTACATCTCAGAGATCACGAGAAAGGTATTTGAGTGCAGAAAGGTATTGTGCAAGCACAAGTAGCACCAAGATCTTATACTATACATACAGAGCGTGGAACGGAAGTAAGAAGAAATCGGGTGGATTTAAGATCTCAACCTAACCATAATGAAGACAACATGACTGAAGAATACCCTTCATCTGACATGTATGATGATCCTGATAATGGTGAACAAACCACGATTCTAGAAAGGTCCCATATGGTCGATGAAACGCAGACTGAGTATGAAAGACCCAAAAGGGAAATATGCAGACCTGAGAGACTCATTGAAACGTGTTAGATGATGTTCTTAATATGATGTTGTTAATTGTTGCATTGAAGCGTACAGGGCTTATCTTTAAAGAAAAGAGGATGTGATGTTAGTGTATTAATATTTGTAGACACTCCCTTACTAATAGGTGTAAGCCTGAATCTTTAGTGATGGTCCCTGGGACCAGGGGAATGCTTGGAAGTGGGTGGTCCAGTGTGCAGTGTGCCTGGAGTTGGAGGGAATAAACAGCACAGCAGTGAACTCACATGTCTCTGTGTCCTGATGACTGGAGTGGATTTACAAACTTATGAACAAAACACAACCTTAACAGACTATAACCTCTTGGCTCCTTTCTTATCAGGGTTCCAGGACTGAATCCCGAGTTAAAATTATTTTACCCTGTCTACTTTTGCTGACCTCTCCCCTTAACCCCATTACCGTAGAGTCCAAGGGCTAACTGTGGACAACCCATGAGTTTTTTTGGCTGAGATGGAGGGGGAGGTAATACTTTGCTTTTTAGCATGCTGAGGGGAAAAGTCAGGTTATCACTGATCAATGTAATTTGTCTTACATGGTTCATATGCAAGGGGAAAAAAATCACTTTTGGAGTTTAGGGATCTATTTACTAAGCCTTGGATGGAGATAAATTCGCTGAAGATAAAGTACCAGCCAATCAGCTCCTAACTGTCATTTTTCAAACACAGCCTGTGGCATGGCAGTTAGGAGCTGATTGGCTGGTACTTTGGAGCAGATGTATTAACCTGAAGAAGGTATAAGGAAGGGATAAACCAGTGATATGTGCAAGGTGATAAAGGCACCAGCCAATCAGCTCCAATATGTAAATTAACAGTTAGGATCTGATTGGCTGGTGCCTTTATCACCTTGCACATATCACTGGTTTATCACTTCCTTATGCCTTCTCCAGGTTAATACATCTGCCCCTCTGTTTGAGAAATGTGCAAAGTTCCAGCCTTATACCAGCTACAGTATCAGACAAATATACTGTGGTGGACCGCTGACTATAAGCCTCTATGGAGTCCTGATTGATACTGTTACAGATGATATAACACAAAGCGGCATCTAATTGGACGTTTCAGTTCTTCACTCCCATTTACAGGGGATCTGAATGAAATAAGGTGATCCAGTGTCATTTAGTAAATGATGGCAGCTCTGTGGCAAGTACCGTACGGTACAATAAGTGAATCTTAAAATATTTTCTCCTTAAAAGTAGTAGTAATGAATACTGGAAATAAGGGATATCATTCAAGAAAGGGAGAATCCTTGCGTAACCGATGGCACAGAGCATCGGACTGGAACCGATTGTAGCTAGGTGGTGCAGCAGGATGGAGACCTGCACTGAAGTCACTGATACCCCTTTCACACCAGCAGCTTTGAACACGGGTTATTGGCACATGAGCGCGCATAACCCGGGTTCCAGTGCGGTGTGAAAGGTACCAGGGGCAAAATACCGGGTTGAGTGACCCAGTATTTAAACCCTGCTAGCGAGCAGGGTTGAATGCGTGTTCAACCTGTCTCTCTGTGCGGTGTGAACGGGAGCGGGGTCAGTGCAACCTGTTTCCTGTTCACAGTGTGTGGACTGGAGATAATGTGATCTGCCAGCACCGCCCACGCCGTGCCACCGCCGACATCACCAACCCGGCATATTGCAGTCTGCGGTGTGACAGGGGCTATTGAGGCGGGTCACACACTGGGAGCTCCTGTGTCAGGCTCCCGGGTGCTACCCACCTCAGACGGTATGAAAGTGGTATGAGAAGGATAGTCATGCACTGGAGCGTCACAAGAGACACGCAGCTAGGCTGTGGACAGCATTGCCCTGGCCGCTTGTGATTAGAATTCAATCCCCTTTATACCTTGAGGAGGTCAGCTGGCTTAGATTGGCTGAGAACTGGCCACATGCTTGTAAGCAACATGGCGGCACCCAAGCCTGGGTTTTGGAGGGAACTTGGGTGTGTAGGAAGTAGGACCGAATGCAAGGGAAGCGGAGGGTGGTGCAGAAGACGGCATGTCATGCTGGGATCACTGTGCGAGGACAGCACAGGCAGACTTCACTGCTGAATTCAGAACTCTACAGACAACACACCCAGGAGAACTCACACAGGTGGCTAATCAGCAGCCAGCAAAACAGACTGCAGCTTTTATGCTGCACAAACCTCCCAGACATGAATACAGCCAAATAAGATATATTAGGACTGGTAAGCTGGGTTAAATCCTATAAACAGGAAACACTGGACTGCAGACTGTTGGCAGAGGTAAGTCATAATAAGCTACTAAAACAAGAGGAACAAAGTCGGGATCATGACATAGGCCCTCATTCTGAGTTGTTCGCTTGCTTGCTGCTTGTAGCAGCATTGCACACGCTAGGCCGCCGCCCTCTGGGAGTGTATCTTAGCGTAGCAGAATAGTGAACGAAAGATTAGCGAATTGCTATTAAATATTTCCTTGCAGTTTCTGAGTAGCTCCAGACTTACCCCTAGATTGCGATCACCTCAGTCCGTTTAGTTCCTGGTTTGACGTCACAAACACGCCCTGCGTTCGGCCAGCCACTCCGCCGTTTCTCCAGCCACTCCTGCGTTTTTCCCTGGCACGCCTGCGTTTTTTACTACACTCCCTGAAAACGCTGAGTTGCCGCCCAGAAACACCCCTTTCCTATCAATCAAACAACGAACACTCGAGCGACTGAAAAACGTTGCTCGAGCCTCAGTAAAACTACTAAGTTTTGTGTTAAATTACTTAGCGCATGCGCGCTGCGTACCATGCACATTTTCCACCTGATCGCTGCGCTGCGAAAATCGGCAGCGAGCGAACAACTCGGAATGACCTCCATAGTGTAGATGTGCAGTAGAAAAATTACAATGCAAAAGCTTACACAAAAGTGAACAAAGGCAATCGGGGACACATTTATTATTACTTAATTATTATTATTATTATTATTAAGTAAAATTTCCACTACTCCCCCTCAAGTATGCAGTGTTGAATTCACCAGGGGTTGCATATATGACAACCCCCCCAATAAAGTCATTTGAATACATACGTATATACAAATTAATTTGTAGGTTAGCCACTATGACTGCCGGTTAGGTAACGTAAATAATTAAGTCAATGGTGATTAATATATAGTATTATAACAGAAAAAATAAAATACCATATATATATATATATATATATATATATATATATATTAGTCTCTCCAGTCGTACTATTTTATGATCTGGAGCGGAGTGTAAGAAAGCTATGATTCCTTACTGAATCAGCCTAGTATTGTGGCTCTTGCAAGAGACATAGATGACCAGGTTAACTTGTTCCTGTCCTGGAGTTGGCCAAAGCCCCATAGCAGCGGTACCCCCTGCACCCACTATAGCTAAGTTTACTTACTTGAGACTGTTTCTGGCTGTTTCTGAGTTGGGGGAATCTGCATAGAGCATGCAAGTTTGTACCCTGATAAAACCATGTTGCGCTACAGGGCAGATGTAACATGTGCAGAGAGATTAGATGTGGGAGGGGTGTGTCCTAGTGCAGATCTATACAGTACAGTGCAGAGTAAGAATACAGCTGTCCAGTATGGGTGGGCTACATGCAGAAGCAGACGATATTTACCTTGCATGCAAAAAATACTGTAATACAGGTATCTGCTCCCTTTATATTGCAACACGATTTGTCTAGGTGCTACGTTTTCTGCTGTGCTCCCATTTCAGGATCAGCCCCATAGTTGATAAATTCCCTGAATTGTAGAGGGTTAAACTCCACCGTAGGTCTTTATCTTTGAAGACATGGCTGAAAGTCTGTATCATGAATTGTGTCACACAAATGAGATTACACAATGACAGGCAAATGACACCATCTGACACTATCTGACTCTGGCAGTGCAAGCTTTCCTAGCCAAAGACAGATCCGACTTCAGCTAAGAATAAGCAGAATAATCACAGGTAATCAGCGACATTGACACTGTCTGTGAAATAGAATTTTCCTAAAGGACACAATGAATCCGTTCTCTTTGTATTCAGATGTGGCTTGTCTGAGATGAGAGAAGCGTTTATTTCCAAGCAGTTGGTGTGGCTTACCCAAATAATGACCTGTCTTTCTTCATCCTTAAATGCTTAAAATGATTTTTTAAATGCTTAAGTTCAAGAGCTGTGTCCAGAAATCGCCCATTAAATGTGTGATTTCTTTATTCTTTTTCTTAATGGTTCCATCCTCAGAATACAGTGGAAGAGCTACCGTCGGCCTGTGACTCCAGACACCTTCGTTGGCAGGATGTCAATGTGTCGGAGGAATCATCGGATTTTTTTTTGTGAGTTCTGAAATTGAGCTGTTAATCGTTAGACAGAATGGCGCACTCATACAAGAAGTGATAAGTCAATCACAGAAGATGATCACAGGTTAGTAACACAGCAAATTCTGATATTGGCCCTCATTCCGAGTTGTTCGCTCGCTAGCTGCTTTTAGCAGCATTGCACACGCTAAGCCGCCGCCTACTGGGAGTGAATCTTTGCTTTGCAGAATTGCGAACGAAAGATTAGCAGATTTGCGAATAGAATAGCGATTAGAAATTTCTTTGCAGTTTCCGAGTAGCTCGAGACTTACTCTGCCACTGCGATCAGTTCAGTCCTTTTCGTTCCTGGTTTGACGTCACAAACACACCCAGCGTTCGCACAGACACTCCCCCGTTTCTCCAGCCACTCCCGCGTTTTCCCCAGAAACGGCACGTTTTGTCTCACACACCCATAAAACGGCCAGTTTCCGCCCAGAAACACCCACTTCCTGTCAATCACGCTCCGATCACCAGAACGATGAAAAATCTTCGTAAAGCAGTGAGCAAAATACCAAACTATTGTGCTAATTTACTTGGCACAGGCGCACTGCGAACATTGCGCATGCGCAGTTAGCGACTTATCGCACCGATGCGAAGAAAAAGAATGAGCGAACAACTCGGAATGAGGGCCATTGTTGCTAGAAGTATACATCTGCTAAAGGGATACAAAACCTACATCTGTAGCACCTTTATCTTCTGGAAGTTTTTGAGAAGTTACAATTGTTTCATTACATAAAGTGGCGAAGCCTCCGCTCAGAACAAGTGAATCAGCAGAAATATCATTTTTATTTATATGCAACATAAATATTTGAACCTGTACCGGGGCCAAAGCACTTTGGAAGATGTTCTTCATGCATTGTGAGCCCGCTAATTGCTTATATTGTAAGGAAGGTAGAGAGTTCTGCTGTAGCTTTTTTTATAATTATCTACTGAATATCCGAATGGCACCTCTCTGTGTAACCCAAAGGGAGAGGCGTTACTTGGGCAACTACATGTAACAAGATGGTACAATTCAACTGTACATGTCTATATACTACAGTGTATATATATATATATATATATATATATATACTGAAGGTGGGTTTATTTATATTTTTCAACATTCATAATGTGGACATGAGAATGTTGACTTGCTATGTATGTTAATAAAATGTTCCTGCCTGATGAAGTGGATGGATGTTCAGTGAAACGCATAAGATTTATGTATATTACTGCAATCGTGTTAAGGATTTTTCTTTTTTTTATCTATCATCTCATTAGTTCTCTACTTTTTTTTATGGCTTACCGTAATGTTGCTTTATTATTTACTTTTCTTATTTAATAAATTATTTTATATTTTTAAAGCACTCTTCGTGCAGTAATTTTTTACATTTTTAATTATTATCTTTTATAATTTATTTAAATATATAGATTTCATCGTCAATATTTAATGTCTATATTTGTCACTATCAACTGGCAGACATCGGGTATTGAAATTAAATGTCCAAACAGCATTGAAATATACCAGGGTTGAGTATACTTATCCACTTATGGGTGTAGTATGGTATGCCGGCGACCGGGATCCCGGCGGCAAGCATACCGACGCTGGGATCCCGACCACTGGCATACCGACAGCTGGGAGAGTGCAAATGAGCCCCTTGCGGGCTTGCTGCACTGACCACACTGCGGGCACGGCTATGCGCACCACGCTATTTATTCTCCCCTCCAGGGAGAATAGTTGTCGGTATGCCAGGTGTCGGGATTCTGGCGCCGGTATACTGAGCGCCGGGATCCCAACAGTCGGCATACTGAATACCACCCCCACCTACTGCAGTGGTTCTCAACCTCGGCCCTCAAGTACCCCCAACAGTTCATGTTTTCCAGGTCTCCTCACAGGATTGCAAGTGAAATAATTTGCTCCACCTGTGGGTCTTTTATAATGTGTCAGTGAGTAATTAATACACCTGTTCAACTGCTAGATGACCTCGAAAACAGGAACTGTTGGAGGTACTTGAGGACCGAGATTGATAACCACTGACCTTCAGGACACTCATTGGGGGAGATTCAAATGTTTGAAAAGTCAGTTGGGAGTCAGTTTTTTCCTATCTAACAGACAGGAAAAAACAGACATCCAACCGACTTTTTAAACATTTGAATTTCACCCATTGAATAGCATCCATCAAAGTCATATGCACAACATACCTCCCAACATGACCCTCTCCAGGAGGGACAAAATGCCCTGTTTCTGGACTTTTCTCTTAATTTATGATTGCCGGCACCTGTGTTGAACAGGGTAATGGATAAGAAAGGTGTTTCAGCATAGGTGATGGCAATCATAAATTAAGAGGGAAGTCCAGGAGCAGAGCATTCTGTCCCTCCTGGAGAGGGTCATGTTGGGAGGTATGGCACAATGTCTGGTTATTTCTATCATTCTTCATGAATGACTAAACATCAAAGGAGGATCTTCAACAGAAGCCGCATTTATCAACAGCTGGGATAAATAGGAACAAGGGTGGCTACTCCAAACATTTGTTGCTGCTTGTGCAGCCACCAAAGGATATCAGTGTAAGAACTGTCCAAACAGTGACATGACTAGCTTATCTACAAAATGTTCCTGGTGGTCCAGTGGTGACTTACCTTGTTTAGCAGGTCAAGCGGCTCCTTTTCACATGTCAACATGACTGCATCGCAGATAGAGTCAGCATGTAGGCATCAGAGGTTTCAGATATCTAATGCCTGTGTTTTTAGGTAACTGTCTGTCATTTATGTCACTGTCAGTCTGTGTACAGTTAGGGTAGGGTAAAAAAGCAAAACCGTTACTAATTAAATCGCATCCTGGGGCTGCCAGCAGAGTGCAAGACCACCCAGCATGTGATGCACCACCAGTGGTGCAAGTAGAAATTTTTTCTTAGTGGTACTGAGTGCTGAAAATGGGCGTGATCATGTGTTGTGAGGGGGCGTGGCCACATGGTACAAGTGGGAGTGGCTACATGACACTAGTGGCATGGTGACACTACAAAGCCCCTTTTCTTTTTTTCTTTGCACTCTGGAGGCAAGGCTACAAATATATAGTACTGCCTCCAGTATAATAGAAATATATAGTGATACCCCCAGTATAATAGAAATATATATTGTAATGCACTCAGTATAATAAACATATATAGTAATGCCCCCAATGTAATAACAATATATAATAGTGCCTCCATTATAACAGGAATATATAGTGTAGTAGTGCCCCTGGTATAATAGAAATATATAGTAGTGTCCACATTACAATAGAAATATGTAGTAATCAGGGTTGGACTGGCCCACAGGGGTACAGGGGAAACCACCGGTGGGCCCTACTGCCTGGGGGCCCACTCCCTCCTCTAGGGATCAGGTTCCAGACTGTGCTGTTACTAATCTAGTACAGTATCTACTATCTTGCATGTGCTACAGTATTTACTGTATATATTTATCTAGGGGACCAACACTTGCAAAATGGTAAGGCAAACCAATGTGGCGGCTGGGCACACCCCCTCTAAAGACTGGCCCCACCCCTAAATGCGGGCCCCCTACCACTGCATTCTCCCGGTGGGCCTTACATGCCTCAGTCCGACACTGGTAGTAATACCCCCATAATAATAGACATATATAGTAGTGTCCACATTATATTAGAAATGAATGCTCCCAGCAAGGGACGCTGCGGGAAAGTGCAATCAGGCTCCTCTCTTCACGCCAGCCACAGCCGCCAGAGGAGGAAGTGTAATGTGGCGTTATTACATCGCCATTACGCTCCCAGTAACCCTGACAAACTTGGAGGTGCTTGGAGGTGCTGTCATGCTGCCAAGCAACATGGTCTTGTTACTTTGTCGCGCATTATAATTGTGGTAATGGCGGTCACGGGAGCAAAGTGTGTGGCAGGTGGTACTGAGTACCCGCTGCCATATTCTTAAGGGTACTCCATACCCGAGCGTACCCGCATACTTGCACCACTGTGCACCACCCAGTGGGTTCATATCCTGTATGTGTAAATCTGCCCTCATACTAGTTAGTGCCTCCCTAGCTATTTTCCTTACCGCACCTTACTGGTATATACTGACGCACTTGTGTATAATGCCCACATGTATAAACTGCTGCACCTGTGTATAATGCCCACATGTATATACCGCTGCACCTGTGTATAATGCCCACACGAACCCTTTGACTCATATATTGTGTGTAAATCTGCTCTGATACTAGCCAGTGCCTCCTCAGCCATTTACTTCACCGCACGTCCCTGCCATCTAGAAGCCACCTTTCTACTTACAGACGGATCCTGCGCTTTTCCTCTGCTATATCAATAACACAGACTTCAGGGTGCGTTAGCCTGACAGAGACTTAATAAGGACTAACAAACATTTCTGTAACGGAACGATGAACACATATGTATTACGGCTAAGGGTTAGAGTTGAGTAAAAAAAATTCAAATGTCAAACATTCACAGTGACAAGTCCCCATTTAATGCAGCAATTTCTCAGTTAGAGAACGCCAAACATACTTGTGTAATAATAACTGTATAATATATTGGGAAGCTTTAATCACTAGACAGGACTTGGACTGCAGCGTGGCAGTGACAAGGCTGCATTATTCATCTGTAGTATGGAAGCATTATGTAGATGGGGAAAGGTCAGCCTCTCCAGGGCAGGGGAAGGGGGGGGGCTGCAGTAATGCACAGATATTTCCTATTGATCTGACAAGAAGTTATCTTCCAGGCTTGTTGCTGGGAATGGTAAAGATTGCTCCGGCCTCAGGAGTGACATTAAGTCCGGGCTGCAGACAGGCTCGCACATAGCTATACCATTAGCAGTTCTCCCTTGTCTATTCCCCTGTGTGCATCATATCATGTCAGAAGCGCGAGAGAGCGGCCTGTTTACCGCATGTTTGTAGACAGGGATGTCAGTGAGCAAAGCACGGAAAGATCTAAACGCGATAGATGGAGCCAGGTGGCATACATTACCCTTACTGATGGCTGCCGGGACTTATTTCTTAAATATTTATAGAGGTCCCCTGTAGCCAAATAAATCACTTTCTGTTTATTGCAGACCTAACCCAAGGTAAGGAGTCTTATTTAAGAAGAGGATGATATGTTAACACTTCATTTCTTTATTTATAATAACACAATTTTAAAGTAGCCTGCAGACGTGTACTGTACTTGGCCGGCCTTAGCACAAAGCTGACTCTATTAATTCCTTGTCCCATAGCCGCAGAGCGTAGAGGTCGGGGGATCCCCTAAAGGAAACTGGGAAATAGAAGAGACAATATCGCAACCCGTGTAAAGGTCGGATACTTGAAGTTCTGGGCGCGTTCCTGGTAATAATAAGAAATCAGTACGCATCTTTACACGGAAACTTTTATAAGAATATTGCAGTTTTTAAATGATCCGATTGGACGAAACATTTCCTGGTAATAAGATTTTGATTCTCAAAAGTATATATTGTTTTTTATGTTCTGTTTTGTTTTTTTATGGGTCCGTTGGTATGGGCGTAGCCAGAACTCTGTGGGCACTGTAGCAACATTATGAAGAGACCCCTGTCCCAGCGATTCTAGAGAGGCACCTCTCTGCAGCAGTTTTATTAACCATAGTGGTGCCCTAGTTTATTTTTTGAGCCATAGCATTGTCTTAGTTAATGTTACGCCCCTTAATAGTGACCTAGTTTATTTTCTGAACCATAGTAGTTGCCCTATTATATTTTGTGCCTCATAATAGTGTCCTAGTTAATGTTATGCCTCACTGTAGTGCCCTAGTTAATGTTATGCCTCATAGTAGTGCCCTAGTTAATGTTATGCCTCATTGTAGTGCCCTAGTTAATGTTATGCCTCATTGTAGTGCCCTAGTTAATGTTATGCCTCATAGTAGTGCCCTAGTTAATGTTATGCCTCATAGTAGTGCCATAGTTAATGTTATGCATCATAGTAGTGCCATAGTTAATGTTATGCCTCATAGTAGTGCCCTAGTTAATGTTATGCCCCATTGTAGTGCCCTAGTTAATGTTATGCCTCATTGTAGTGCCCTAGTTAATGTTATGCCTCATTGTAGTGCCCTAGTTAATGTTATGCCTCATAGTAGTGCCCTAGTTAATGTTATGCCTCATAGTAGTGCCCTAGTTAATGTTATTCCCAATTGTAGTGCCCTAGTTAATGTTATGCCTCTTTGTAGTGCCCTAGTTAATGTTATGCCCCATTGTAGTGCCCTAGTTAATGTTATGCCTCATGGTAGTGCCCTAGTTACTGTTATGCCCCATAGTAGTGCCCTAGTTAATGTTATGCCTCACGGTAGTGCCCTAGTTAATGTTATGCCTCATAGTAGTGCCCTAGTTACTGTTATGCCCCATAGTAGTGCCCTAGTTAATGTTATGCCTCATAGTAGTGCCCTAGTTAATGTTATGCATCATAGTAGTGCCCTAGTTAATGTTATGCCTCTTTGTAGTGCCCTAGTTAATGTTATGCCTCATAGTAGTGCCCTAGTTAATGTTATGCCTCATGGTAGTGCCCTAGTTAATGTTATGCCTCATAGTAGTGCCCTAGTTAATGTTATGCCTCATTGTAGTGCCCTAGTTAATGTTATGCCCCATTGTAGTCCCCTAGTTAATGTTATGCCTCATTGTAGTGCCCTAGTTAATGTTATGCCTCATAGTAGTCCCCTAGTTAATGTTATGCCTCATGGTAGTGCCCTAGTTAATGTTATGCCTCATAGTAGTCCCCTAGTTAATGTTATGCCTCATTGTAGTGCCCTAGTTAATGTTATGCCTCATTGTAGTGCCCTAGTTAATGTTATGCCTCATTGTAGTGCCCTAGTTAATGTTATGCCTCATTGTAGTGCCCTAGTTAATGTTATGCCTCATGGTAGTGCCCTAGTTAATGTTATGCCCCATAGTAGTGCCCTAGTTAATGTTATGCCTCATAGTAGTGCCCTAGTTAATGTTATGCATCATAGTAGTGCCCTAGTTAATGTTATGCCCCATTGTAGTCCCCTAGTTAATGTTATGCCTCATTATAGTGCCCTAGTTAATGTTATGCCTCATAGTAGTCCCCTAGTTAATGTTATGCCTCATAGTAGTGCCCTAGTTAATGTTATGCCCCATAGTAGTGCCCTAGTTAATGTTATGCCTCATGGTAGTGCCCTAGTTAATGTTATGCCTCATGGTAGTGCCCTAGTTAATGTTATGCCTCATAGTAGTGCCCTAGTTAATGTTATGCCTCATGGTAGTGCCCTAGTTAATGTTATGCCTCATAGTAGTGCCCTAGTTAATGTTATGCCTCATTGTAGTGCCCTAGTTAATAGTATGCCTCATAGTAGTGCCCTAGTTAATGTTATGCCTCATAGTAGTGCCCTAGTTAATGTTATGCATCATAGTAGTGCCCTAGTTAATGTTATGCCTCATTGTAGTGCCCTAGTTAATGTTATGCCTCATTGTAGTGCCCTAGTTAATGTTATGCCTCATAGTAGTGCCCTAGTTAATGTTATGCATCATAGTAGTGCCCTAGTTAATGTTATGCCTCATAGTAGTGCCCTAGTTAATGTTATGCCCCATAGTAGTGCCCTAGTTAATGTTATGCCTCATGGTAGTGCCCTAGTTAATGTTATGCCCCATAGTAGTGCCCTAGTTAATGTTATGCCTCATAGTAGTGCCCTAGTTAATGTTATGCATCATAGTAGTGCCCTAGTTAATGTTATGCCCCATTGTAGTCCCCTAGTTAATGTTATGCCTCATTGTAGTGCCCTAGTTAATGTTATGCCTCATAGTAGTCCCCTAGTTAATGTTATGCCTCATGGTAGTGCCCTAGTTAATGTTATGCCTCATAGTAGTCCCCTAGTTAATGTTATGCCTCATTGTAGTGCCCTAGTTAATGTTATGCCTCATTGTAGTGCCCTAGTTAATGTTATGCCTCATTGTAGTGCCCTAGTTAATGTTATGCCTCATGGTAGTGCCCTAGTTAATGTTATGCCCCATAGTAGTGCCCTAGTTAATGTTATGCCTCATAGTAGTGCCCTAGTTAATGTTATGCATCATAGTAGTGCCCTAGTTAATGTTATGCCCCATTGTAGTCCCCTAGTTAATGTTATGCCTCATTGTAGTGCCCTAGTTAATGTTATGCCTCATAGTAGTCCCCTAGTTAATGTTATGCCTCATAGTAGTGCCCTAGTTAATGTTATGCCTCATGGTAGTGCCCTAGTTAATGTTATGCCTCATGGTAGTGCCCTAGTTAATGTCATGCCTCATAGTAGTGCCCTAGTTAATGTTATGCCTCATGGTAGTGCCCTAGTTAATGTTATGCCTCATAGTAGTGCCCTAGTTAATGTTATGCCTCATTGTAGTGCCCTAGTTAATAGTATGCCTCATAGTAGTGCCCTAGTTAATGTTATGCCTCATAGTAGTGCCCTAGTTAATGTTATGCATCATAGTAGTGCCCTAGTTAATGTTATGCCCCATTGTAGTCCCCTAGTTAATGTTATGCCTCATTGTAGTGCCCTAGTTAATGTTATGCCTCATAGTAGTCCCCTAGTTAATGTTATGCCTCATGGTAGTGCCCTAGTTAATGTTATGCCTCATAGTAGTGCCCTAGTTAATGTTATGCCTCATTGTAGTGCCCTAGTTAATAGTATGCCTCATAGTAGTGCCCTAGTTAATGTTATGCCCCATTGTAGTCCCCTAGTTAATGTTATGCCTCATTGTAGTGCCCTAGTTAATGTTATGCCCCATTGTAGTGCCCTAGTTAATGTTATGCCTCATAGTAGTGCCCTAGTTAATGTTATGCCCCATTGTAGTGCCCTAGTTAATGTTATGCCTCATAGTAGTGCCCTAGTTAATGTTATGCCTCATAGTAGTGCCCTAGTTAATGTTATGCCTCATTGTAGTGCCCTAGTTAATGTTATGCCCCATTGTAGTGCCCTAGTTAATGTTATGCCTCATAGTAGTGCCCTAGTTAATGTTATGCCTCATTGTAGTGCCCTAGTTAATGTTATGCCTCATTGTAGTGCCCTAGTTAATGTTATGCCTCATTGTAGTGCCCTAGTTAATGTTATGCCTCATTGTAGTGCCCTAGTTAATGTTATGCCTCATAGTAGTGCCCTAGTTAATGTTATGCCTCATAGTAGTGCCCTAGTTAATGTTATGCCTCATAGTAGTGCCCTAGTTAATGTTATGCCTCATTGTAGTGCCCTAGTTAATGTTATGCCTCATTGTAGTGCCCTAGTTAATGTTATGCCTCATAGTAGTGCCCTAGTTAATGTTATGCCCCATAGTAGTGCCCTAGTTAATGTTATGCCCCATTGTAGTGCCCTAGATAATGTTATGCCTCATTGTAGTGCCCTAGTTAATGTTATGCCTCATAGTAGTGCCCTAGTTAATGTTATGCATCATAGTAGTGCCCTAGTTAATGTTATGCATCATAGTAGTGCCCTAGTTAATGTTATGCCTCATAGTAGTGCCCTAGTTAATGTTATGCCCCATTGTAGTGCCCTAGATAATGTTATGCCTCATTGTAGTGCCCTAGTTAATGTTATGCCTCATAGTAGTGCCCTAGTTAATGTTATGCATCATAGTAGTGCCCTAGTTAATGTTATGCCTCATTGTAGTGCCCTAGTTAATGTTATGCCCCATAGTAGTGCCTTCATTTATTTTAGGAACCACAGCAGTGCATAATATCACATAGTAAGGATGCCAGTACACATTATAAAACACAGTAACTCCAGTTCACATTGTGACATACAGTGTATCCAGTTCATATAATGCCAAATTACAATGCCCCCCTGTTCATATTAGGTAACACTATAATGCCCCCTGTTCATATTAGGTAACACTATAGTGCCCCCCCCAGTTCATATTGTGCCACAGGACAGTGACCCAGTTCTTATTATGTAACATTATAGTGTCCTCTAGTTCACACCATACCACATTCTAATAAACAGATCAGATTATGGTACATTACAGTGCCTTCCAGTTCAGATTATACCATATTACAGTTCCCTTCAATTCATATTATGCTACATAACAGTGCCCTTCAATTCAGATTATGCCACATTACAGTGCCATTCACTTCAGATTATACCACATTACAGTGCCCTTCAATTCAGATTATGCCACATTACAGTGCCCTTCACTTCAGATTATACTACATTACAGTGCCCTTCACTTCAGATTATACTACATTACAGTGCCCTTCAATTCAGATTATGCCACATTACAGTGCCCTTCACTTCAGATTATACTACATTACAGTGCCCTTCACTTCAGATTATGCCACATTACAGTGCCCTTCACTTCAGATTATACTACATTACAGTGCCCTTCAATTCAGATTATGCCACATTACAGTGCCCTTCACTTCAGATTATACCACATTACAGTGCCCATCAATTCAGATTATGCCACATTACAGTGCCCTTCACTTCAGATTATGCCACATTACAGTGCCCTTCACTTCAGATTATACCACATTACAGTGCCCTTCACTTCAGATTATGCCACATTACAGTGCCCTTCACTTTAGATTATACCACATTACAGTGCCCATCAATTCAGATTATGCCACATTACAGTGCCCTTCACTTCAGATTATGCTACATTACAGTGCCCTTCACTTCAGATTATACCACATTACGGTGCCATCAATTCAGATTATGCTACATTACAGTGCCCATCAATTCAGATTATGCTACATTACAGTGCTCCCTTAGCATTAAAACATCCATTATGCACCTCTCTGTGAACATAGGGGGTCATTCCGACCCGTTTGCACGCTGCGGTTCATCGACGCAGTGCGAACGGGTCGGAACTGCGCAAGCGCGGCGGCCACATTGCGCAGGTGCATAGTTGCTGTGTACGAAGAAAGCGGTTGCAGCGCGACCGCAAGAAGATTGACAGGTGGAAGGCATTCCAGGGCATCAAGTCACCGTTTTCCGGGCGTGAAGAGCCGAACGCAGGCATGTTCAGGCGTTTGGAGGGTGGATGTCTGACGTCAATTCCGGGACCTTCATCGCTGGATCCATCGCACAATGTAAGTAACTGCAGTGCTAGTCTTCTTTTACAGGAAACTTTTTTAGCATAGCAGGGCTGCACAAGCGTTCGCAGCCCTGCTATGCTAAAATACACTCCCCCATAGGCGGCGTCTAGTTGATCGCACGAGCAGCAAAAAGTTGCTACGTGCGATCATCTCGGAATGACCCCTATAGAACGTTACCCCATTCAGGCTGGGCAATGAGTCGGACCCTATTGATATGCAGGCAAATTCTAGATATTGGTAAGCAATGATATAACCTGGATCTAGGCCCCCCTGAGCCTCTGGGCCCCATAGCAATGGCACGCCTCTGCAAAAATGATAGCTACGCTCATATATGGACCTACAAATAGGGAAATGCAGACTCTGTATTACAGAGGTTCATCTTTTAATTTAGTACTAACTGGAAACTGAGCCTCTTGACTGATTAAGCAGATCTGCAGAAGATTGTTGTGTTGCAGCCAGCAAGTGGTGTATACCGATCTCTCTTCACAGCATCTCAATCTTAAAAGCCAAAGTCAGCCGCCAAAATTTAATTATTTCTGTCCCCGTGCTGGGAAAGGTAAATTTTGTTTCTGCAAATATCTGCACGCCCCTTGCTTGTTTGTCGCACTCCGTTGTGTCATTTGTGAACCAGAAAGAAAAAAAAGTACCTGCTTACATTGGATATTCTGCAAAACTGTGCCTATTCCTGTGCCATGCACGTACGCTGCAGCCTGCACCCGTGATGATCTTTGATGTTCCGCTACACAGACACTTTGAGCGACATTTTACGTCTGAGAGAGAAATCGCGTTGTATAAAAGCATGACCTGGATGTACTGACTGCCATTACATTAATTAGAACTTTCCCTTTTTGCTCCTAATACGCTGCTCGTTAAAGCATCACTTATGTCTTAAATATTTTTTTACGACCGTAAGGGGCCACGTGGGGCTGCCTTTATGTCATACATCGCAACTTTACTGTATCCGTTATTACTTACATCGTCTTACGTGCTGCAAGATTATACTTCTGCTCAGATAGGCGTCCAGATGGAGCAAAGAGGTATCCAACTCACAGAAGGGAAGGAGATAACTTTTCCATACCAGAGATACATAGGGGGCGGCAGATGTATTAACCTGGAGAAGACCTAAGGAAGTGATAAACCAGTGATAAGTGCAATGTGATAAAGGCACCAGCAAATCAGATCCTAACTATTAATTTACATATAGGAGCTGATTGGCTGGTGGCTTTATCACCTTGCACATATCACTGGTTTATCACTTCCTTATGCTTTCTCCAATTTAATACATCTGCCCCTTTATCTTCTCACTAGAGTAGCTGAAACACAAGGGAACGCAACGTTACAGGATACCAGAACTGTCCCAGCCCCTGTGTGACCACCTAATTAATATACATCCGTAAGCCTCTGCATGCATAGATTTGGAAGCTCGTCTCATAATTAAAATATATATGCCGTGTTTTTGTTGCAGAAATTAAAATAAAGCTCCCTCTCGGTGCACCCCTAGTTCTTGACATCTGTGCGTTCCTTAATTGTTCTGTAAAATAGTGGCAATAAAAGAGTAATAGGCCTGGTGTTTGCCGCACATTACCGCCGTACAGCCAACGTCAGAAGTGCTTAAGCAGATGCTGGCGCACGGTTATCTTCTAGACATATTTATTATCACAATACCATAGAGACTGGAAAAATAACAAACCCATTACGTGCATATTTCCCAAAAGGTTGATCCAGTTAAAATACTGTTTTCTTGTTTTATTTCGGCCAAATGTTTGTAAGTATTTCATTTATACAAACTGTACTTTCAGCAGTAGTTTGCAAAGCATTTAATGCTGAGACTGGGAAACTTCGGCGAGACCCCTGTTCCAGTCCCAGAGTGAAATCCTTGTGACCTTGGACAACACATTTTATCCCTGTCATAGGCAAATTGAGGGGGGGTTCCGGTTGCTCGGAAACCCCCCTCCTCTTGACAAGTGGCTCACATTATGACAATAGCAATGTTATTTAATACGATTACTAGAGCTGCCGCCACATCATGCAGTTTGAGGGACAGAGCGGAGCTGCTGCACATGCCCAGTGGTAGTAGCTACTTCTACCAAGTTTGCTGTGTGTGTGGATCTGAGTCCTCAATCAGTGCTCTGGACCAGAGAGTAGCTACCAGGAAGAAGAGACAGGAGCCTTACCATGAGGTGGGAGAATATGTGCTTAGAAAGTGCAGTACTGGTTCTATTATGTTTGTGTACTTATTTACGATGGTATGTTTAACCTTTTAATGACCACTTTGTTTGATACAGCCTATACTTTAGACCACCTATAGTGTTAAATATTAATACTGTTTTCCATACAGTATTTAGTGTAAAACAAAGACCAATGTGTACAATAATTTCCAGGGTTGTTGTTACTAGGTTCTTCTACCGCTCCCCCAGACTCCCGCACTTGCTCCAAAGTTCTGCAGAGTGGGAGATTGTGGACCTGCATTTGGAAACCCCCCTCTAGGAATCCTGCGTTTGCCACTGCCTGTGCAATCCAAAGTAGAAAAAGCCATGGGAGATCCTGGGGTCTATGTACAGTACTAAGCCTTGGAGAAGATAAAGTGGCCAGAGATAAAGTACCAGCCAATCAGCTCCTAACTGTCATGTCACAGACTGTGTTTGAAATACGACATTTAGGGGCTGGTTGGTTGGTACTTTGGGGGTCATTCAGACCCGATCGCTCGCTGCAGTTTATCTCCCCCAGGCACCTAGTTTAAAATCTCCTTCAACCTTCTAATCATCCAGCCCCCCAGCACTTCTGCCCTCTCCTCATTCAGGTGCGATCCATCGTGAAAAAAAGATGGCACCGGACTGAGAAGTCCACCCACTGTTCCAAGAACACAAACCCCTCTTTTCTACACCAGTCTCTAAACCACACATTTACCTCCCTGATCTCCCTCTGCCTCCCTGGGCTAGCGCGTGGCACAAGTAATATTTTAGAGAATATTTTCTTAGATGTCCTTGCCATTAGTTTTTGACCTAGGTCCCTATAATCTTTCTTAAGGACCTCCCACCTACCACTAACTTTGTCATTAGTGCCAACGTGCACCAAGACCGCCGGGTCGTTCACAGCCCCTCCCAACAATCTTTCTACCCTGTCCATAATGTGCCGCACTCAAGCACCCAGGAGACAACAGACTGTACGGTGATCACGGTCCCGGTAGCAGATTGCCCTGTCTGTCTTCCTGATAATAGAATCCCCTACCACCACAATCTGACTAGGTACCTCGCTTTCTCTTGTTCCCTGTTATCTCATAATTCCCAGGAACCCAGAAGTGCACAGTTCCAAAGCTTGCGCATCTGTGAAATCCCAAATAGTTCACTCAGCAAATAGGCGTACTCTCCCATACTCTACATATGAGTTACTCCCTATTGTAAGTGTAAAGCATAGAATGGCATCATTCCTAATATCAGCGTTTCCCATATATAACTTAAAAAAAAGCACTTTAAAGTTATATTTTACAGCGTTTCGGAGTTTCCTGCACTTTGGCCAACGCTTTCACAGTTGTCCTATAAAGGGTGGTAATATTTCCTCCTAACCTCACACATTTCCATGAAATGAAAACAGATGCCAAGAAAAAGAGAAAAAACCCCAAAAAAAACCCAACGGTTCCTTCGATTCTACGAGAAGATCATCTGACATTTTTACCCATCCCCAGCGACGCGTAATAAAATTCACTCAAGGATATGGTTTTGACTATGTGAAAAATTGTCTGTGACTTTCTACAAACACATTGTCTGGGGTTACAACCTCTATGGATTGGGTAGGTTTAGAGCTCAGCGGTTCTTTAGGAAAGTGCATGAAAATTGGCTATAAATGGAGCATTGGGTTTTTTTAATGACGGGGCCCCAGAGCCTGCGACCTGGATTGCTATTTGGCAGGAGTGTGCAGACCTCACCAGGATAATACAGACTATCAATCAGCTTCCTGCTTCTAAGAGCTCCGAGCATCCCAGTCTCCCCTTCACTCACTGCTTTATCAGGATTAAGTCCTCTTTCCAAACTCTATCACTCTGGGACCTGCTCTGCAAATTACTGTGAGAGAATGCGAGGTTTATTTTAATGGTTAGCAGAAGTTTTTATTTGATGCCTACAGATGTTCTTATTAGAGAGGATTTTATACTGAGAGCCAGAAAATCTGACCCAGGTGTACCCTGGGGGAATGTTGGAATTAAAGGGGGCCGCAGCCTGCAGTATAACTGCAGAGTGTGCTTTATATGGGTTACTATACTTGAAGGTAATGATCAGGTGGCTTAACGGGAATCTCCACCCAGACTAAAGGTAATACTGTTGTAATAACGCCGGAAGGGCAGCTGCTCTGAGTTTTTGACCCTGGTAACAAGAGTTCAAGACAGTTTTGCTGAAGACTCTGTGGTGAGAGACCGGCGGCAACCTGGGGTAGCCGGCTGGGTCAGTTAAATAAAGACACTGAGATATATTGTATTGTAACATTGTGAAATCTTACTCAAAATATAATCTAAAAGGGTTTAGTATGAAATACCTACAATCAAAATCCCGACGGTTAAAATCCCGGCAACAATTGACCGATGGTCAAAATACCGACAAGGTCAAAATACAGACATTTAAAATACCGTCAAGGTCAAAATACCGACAGTTCAAATGTGGGCAGGTCAAAAAGTCGACACACGGTTTCCATTTTTGTGTATGTTCACATAGGTTGAAATAGACACCGTATAAGTGTACCACGTGCCCTCGCGTGACTCGCTGGGCTTGGCACACAATTATATTCCCCCTCCAGGTCCACTGGGACGGTAAAGTATGAACATGTCGGTTTCAATGAAAAAATCATGAAAAACTAATGTTGACTTTTTGACCTGTCGACATTCTAAATGTCGGTATTTTGACCTTATTGGTATTTTAAATGTCGGTATTTTGACCATGTCGGGATTTTGACCTTGTCGGGATTTTGACCGTCGGTCAATGGTTATCGGTATTTTGAGGATTGGGATTTTGATTGTAGGTAAATTGACTGCATCCCATCTTGAGAAATATGATCAGAAAAACAATAGGTAAATGACAGTATTTATACATACAGAAAACACTTTAAATCTGAAATCTTTAAGGCCTGCAAATGTTTCCTTCCCAGCACACCCCAAACTGTAGGAAACTGGTTGTCTGAGCAATGCAAAACACGTTTCTTCAAATGCAAAAGGCCAGTGAGTTTGTAGCTTGGGTAACACCCTACCGCCATTATGTAAAACTGTCCAAGTCTCTGCACTTAAAAAGCAAAGGAGGAGAGATGCGTGAGGCAGGAAGGCAGGAAAACCTTTCAGAAAGAAGAGAAATTGCAGGTGCACACCCTAATATAATGATAATAAATTCTGCAATTTAACATGGAGTAAAATTGAGGGGCTTAGAATAATTTTTGGCCAATAAATATGGACCCACCCACCGCGTCCAGGTGACCTCTTTATCATGTAGGCCCATAACATTCTGAGGCTCAAGACTGTACATCCTGCCACACATTGCATTGACACTAATCACATGTGTACTAACATATGCGATTAGTGTCGCAAAGGGAAGCTCTCTCGATAAGAGCCGCCCTTTGCAATACGCTCCCATCCCTGGACTCCAGGTTGATGACCCGGGAGTCCCTCTGCGCAAGCGCAGTGACACTGCGGCCACGAGAGATGCTGGGAGGGATCCGATTGGATCCCTCTGACAGCAATGATGCGGATAGGGTAATGCGCCAACATCGGAAACCGGCAGTCGGGTCTTGGTAAATGCAATAAAACCCTGAAAATGGATTTATTCTTTAGTACATCGCGCCCTGAAAGACTTGAATTTAAAAAAATAAATAAATGGGGGGAAAAAACAAGCTACATTGATTCTGATTTAAAAAATAAAGTAAGAGACCAAGTAACTGTAATAAAACCATGTGCACTGCAGGTGGGCAGATGTAACATGTGCAGAGACAGTTATATGTTGGTGGGGTGAGTCCTAACTGTTATCTAAATTGTACTGTAGACATAAAGCTTCCTAGCATTTGTCCGCTACATGCAAAGCAGCCAGTATTTACCCCACATGCAAAAAACTTATGTATTTGCACCCCTGGGTTTGTCCAGATGCAGAATAACTTGCTCTTTCTCACTTAGGGCGGGATGCACTAAAGAAAAAATGCAGTAAAACCCCTGAAAACTGAGGTTTTACCGCATTTTCAAATGTACTAAGACCCAACCGCCGGTTTTTCGCCGTCCAGGGTATTTGCATCTCTGGATGGCGATACCCTATAGAAGCCTATGGGCTTCTTATCGCCGACCGCTGCAACCCGCTGCTTCCACCGCCCCCCGCCGCAGATGCCTCCCCCCTCCCCCCGGCATACCTTCCTCCAGGCATCCCTGGTCCAGGAAGGTAATCTCCTCCTCCCCCTAGCAACGCAGCCGGAGGTCCTTCCGGCTGCAGGGGGGAGGAGGAGGCGCCGGGGACAGCCTGCTGCTGCTTCCCGGCGTGCGGGCAATGTGGAGACCCCTGGGAGGTGACGGAGACCCCCTGCAGACCACCTCACAGGTATCGCAGGGGGCCTCCGTCACCGCAGTGCAATATTGATCGCATATGGTAGTACATATGCGATCAACATCGCTGCGATAAGCGGCGAGGGGCGGCAATGTATCTTAATACATCCCGCCCTTAGGGCCTAATTCAGAGCTTATTGTAGCTGTGCTAAATTTAGCACATAGACGATCAGTCACACAGACATGTGGGGGGACGCCCAGCTCAGGGCTAGTCCGACCCACATGTCTGGCTCCCCCCCCCCCCCGCACAGGTACAAAAGCATCACATGGCAGCAATGCTTTTGTACCTGACGAGTAGCTCCCTGCCAGCTCAGCTCCTGCGCGCCAGCAGGCCGCTACTCGCTGCGTCCTGGGTCGCAGCGGCTACGTGTGACATCATGGCCCCCAAGTGTCCGGACACGCCTCCGTTGTCCGGACCGCTCCCCGCCAACGCCGTTCTAACGCCTTTGGCACCCCCCCCCTCCAACCCCTGCCTGGGGCGCCTGGGGTGTGCACGCGCAGTGTGACGCTGCGCGTGCACACCCCACAAAGTAATTCAGACTGCGATCGCTACCGCTGCAGTCTGAATTACCCCCTTTATTCCTAAATCAGAGTCCGGTCCATACTGCAGTTTCCATAGCTTCCATTACTGGAGGAATTGAGGGGGACATCCGTTTGTACGGACACGAGGAAGAAATGCACAAGGGGGGCCGCACATGTGCAGAAGCCCCATACATTTATATGGAAAGATAACTCCACAGAAAGTAGCGCAAACCTATACAAAAATATATCATAGACATCGAATAAACGAATTATAACCAAATATTTTAGAAAAATAGAAACATCTCACTTCAATCATAAATACTGTACATATAACACACACACACACACACACACACACACACACACACACACACACACACACACACACACACAATGTTATGTCCTATGCAAACTTCAAGCTACATTTGTAAAATAACCATAAAGAATTAATTAATTAAAGGATCACCCTGAAATATGTCTGCCATAGGACCTCACCCTGACAATGCTGGAGCTGTTTCATGACATTCACAAACCGCATCCAATGTACCCTAACTCTAATTCAGCTGCATAACATTGATCCCTGAATTGGGTAAGTACCCCAATTTTATGACATTATGTAATGCAATCATTTGTTGAATGTTGACTTTAAGCTTGTGTTGAAAATAATTGTCACTAGAGTTCAATGGTTCTTCTCCTCTATCATAACTATTTATCAGGGAATGCGCATAAATTGCATCCAGTGTAGCTTATTTCCTCACACCGACTGCCTCTAATATACTTTTCCACCACAATCCCATTCCCTATATGGGGTTTGATTCGACTTCCTGGTACTGTACATCTTTATATAAAACTTTGAAGCTTAGATGTTTTGCCCATGACTTGATCAACCGGATTGAATTTTTCTATGATATGCCACCCATGTCCTTACTCATTGCTGGAACACGTGGTGAACCTATTGTGATGTCCCGTGACACGCACCACGTTTTCCTTCTGTCTCGTGGACCCCTTCCTCTGGGTGTTACAGAATTGGCCACTTCTAGATTATCCAACTCCTAATGATGTTGCTAAATATTTGGTTCATCCTGCGATACAATATAACTACATCCCTCCATTCATTTGCCATTTTTGCAAAACACAGATTTACAAAGGTGAAGGCTTTTGCTCCATTGCACATATGGGAAACAGAGCGAGTGAGCTTAATTTGACAGCTTGCTGATTCTCATACAAAGAGACGTTTATGACTCTCTGAGGCAATAGAAACATTTCCCTTTCTTGGTCAATCTGGACTGAGCTTCTTTCAAGTTTAATATGATTTTAGCTCTGTACTGAAATGTGGCCACTCACCTTCTAAAATACAGACTGGGGCAATCCTCTAACCACTCAACTTCTAAAATACAGACTGGGGTAATCCTCTAACCATTCACCTTCTAAAATACAGACTGGGGCAATCCTCTGACCACTCACCTTCTAAAATACAGACTGGGGCAATCCTCTGACCACTCACCTTCTAAAATACAGACTGGGGCAATCCTCTGACCACTTACCTTCTAAGATACAGACTGGGGCAATCCTCTGACCACTCACCTTCTAAAATACTGACTGGGGTAATTCTGTGACCACTCACCTTCTAAGATACAGACTGGGGCAATCCTCTGACCACTCACCTTCTAAAATACAGACTGGGGCAATCCTCTGACCACTCACCTTCTAAAATACTGACTGGGGTAATTTTGTGACCACTCACCTTCTAAAATACAGACTGGGGCAATCCTCTGACCACTCACCTTCTAAGATACAGACTGGGGCAATCCTCTGACCACTCACCTTCTAAAATACAGACTGGGGCAATCCTCTGACCACTCACCTTCTGAAATATAGACTGGGGCTATCCTCTGACCACTCCCCTTCTAAAATACAGACTGGGGCAATCCTCTGACCATTCACCTTCTAAAACACTGACTGGGGTAATTCTGTGACCACTCACCTTCTAAGATACTGACTGGGGTAATTTTGTGACCACTCACCTTCTAAGATACAGACTGGGGCAATCCTCTGACCACTCACCTTCTAAGGCCACCTCTGCAGTATATCTCTTATTATGGGTTTTGTGGGTGTCTTTAAATCGGACATTGTGCAATGGATGGAGCACTTCCCTTTTCTGATGATGGAGAATCTTCTGAGAATCTTTCCCGACTCTACTCTTTGACCACTTTTCCTTTCACCGTGGACACAGGAATGTTCCTTAATATTCTTCATCAGGCTTACCTTTCACTCCATAGGGAATTCTTGACAGACCTGTAGGATAGCTCTGCATGCCCCAAATATAACAACACTCCAGCTGGTTTATGTCATAGCTCCTGGGCCTGCCTGGTGCTTCAACACATTTGGGAGTATGTCTGCAGATTTGCCTCTGATCATCTAGTGAACTCTGTTCCCCCACTACGCTCATTTCTCCCCTTACTACCCTCATTTCTCCCCTTACTACCCTCATTCCCCCCCCCCCCCACTACCCTCATTTCATCCAGAACCTCATTTTATCCCACCATCAACCCCACAAAAGACATAAATTGCGGCACAGCACGCAGACACAGGGGCCCCTCTCTCACTTCCCCTGTAGTCTGCAATCAGTCATCTTACAAGCGGCAGAGTAGATCTCTTACTGGCTGCGACGGGGAGTTCAGTAACTCCACCCCCTCTGGTCTTCCATGATGTCTGCGCATTGCACAGTCCCGTGTAGCTCCGCCTCTCTGCACGGACTTCTAGCTTAATTCAGAGGTAGACGCAGTGCTGGTGCTTTTGCTGTTGAGCGATTATTCGCTACTGTAGCATATGGGATCACTAGCATTATGACCAGCAAAGCAAAACCATGGGAGTTCCTGGGTACTGACCGGGAGGTGGTCAGAAGTGAATGAAAAATGGCCATCACATGGGCCTGTTATGGGATGTCCAAGGCCACTGAAAGTGGATGTCTCAGGCCTTGCATATTCCGGTACACGCAATTACACAAGGGAAGGCTCAAACTCAAACTAGCATTTGCATATTACAGCAGCTGCGAATCTGGAAAAACACGCCATAGCGGAAGTAACTGCTTCCACCTCTCAGGCTTTTCACCTTTATCAACTTTCCTTTCCAACTCATATAATCTGGCCAGTCCTGCTCCACCAGCGGCCCAAAAGCTTGTAACGGACATGCCCCCTGACTGCAGCTAAAAACAGCAACAAGGTGCCCCAACCCGTGCTGGATGGCACACGGCACCGCAATTCCACAGTGGGCATCATTACAGCCGGTGCTGTAGCTGGTTTTCCCCAGGAGGATCAGTACCGGCTGCAACTTCCTGTTTGCAGCCCAGTCTTGGCTTCTACAGTTTCAAATTTAAATTTCAAAATCACCTGTTAAACTTTAAAGAGACTCAAAATTGAGTTTTTCAATTTGAGAATGGCTCACAGCCTCGCACATGTCTGAGATTAATGGCTGCATTATATTTTTATTGGTTTTCCATGTGAACGGTGAACACAAATCTATTAATCTAACACAGAAGTGTTCCCTTTTCAATTTAATTAAAAGAAAACAATAAAAGTGCAATAAAATGTAACTATTTAAACTACATTTAATGACTTTTGATTTCATTGCGATCTACAAACTTGGGCTTCCATTTGAGAACTGACAGAACCAAAATCAAAGCATAGTACTCCAGAAATCACTAGCCTACTGTAAACACGCTTCATTCCCAAGCGAAAAATTCACAATGAACGTCCAAACTGGTTTGGATAATGGGGGTAATTCCAAGTTGATCGTAGCAGGAAATTTTTTAGCAGTTGGGCAAAACCATGTGCACTGCAGGTGTGGCAGATATAACATTTGCAGAGAGAGTTAGATTTGGGTGGGTTATTTTATTTCTGTGCAGGGTAAATACTGGCTGTTTTATTTTTACACTGCAATTTAGATTTCAGATTGAACACACCACACCCAAATCTAACTCTCTCTGCACATGTTATATCTGCCTCCCCTGCAGTGCACATGGTTTTGCCCAATTGCTAACAGAATTCCTGCTGCGATCAACTTGGAATTACCCCCAATGTGATGTCAGTTTATCTTTTGGAAGCGCTGCCTGCAGAACTTTTTATTGAATGTTGCAATATGCTCCGGAGGTTTCTGTGGTGCACTGAAATTCTAACCTAGCATTCAGCTTAAAAATTATTTCAAACTAAGTTTATAAAAGCCTCTGGCAAATTATGAAACCATCAGCAAGACCACATTGCAAAATGCTTTGCATATTACTAAGATGTATTTCACAAATCCTTTTTTTCTACCAGTGACAGAAATTAGAATTACTGGCCCAACACTGGGGATAGTTTCACTAATCGACCTGTTTGAGTTTCCATTAAGCCTACTTGTAACCAAGGGCCTAATTTAGGGGGTCATTCCGAGTTGATCGCTCGCTAGCAGTTTTTAGCAGCCGTACAAACGCTATGTCGCCTCCCACTGGAAGTGTATTTTAGCTTAGCAGAAGTGCGAACGAAAGGATCGCAGAGCGGCTACAAAGTTTTTTTGTGCAGTTTCTGAGTAGCTCAAAACCTACTCAGCGCTTGCGATCACTTCAGACTGTTCAGTTCCTGTTCTGATGTCACAAACACGCCCTGCGTTCGCCCAGCCACGCCTGCGTTTTTCCTGGCACGCCTGCGTTTTTTCGAACACTCCCTGAAAACGATCAGTTGACACCCAGAAACGCCCACTTCATGTCAATCACTCTGCGGCCAGCAGTACAACTGAAAAGCGTCGCTAGACCCTGTGCAAAACTACATCGTTCATTGTAATAGTACGCCGCGCGTGTGCATTGCACCGCATACGCATGCGCAGAAGTGCCATTTTTTTGCCTCATCGCTGCACACCGAAGAACTTCAGCTAGCGATCAACTCGGAATGACCCCCTTAGACCTGATCGTTTTTGGGCGAAATCGTGCAGCGGGTGATTATCGAATGACTGCGCATGCATACGAATCGTAATGCGCAGGCACGAGGCCAAACTGCAAAAAAATCCAGCATCTTTTTTGGTCGCTAGGTGAACGCAGGCTGATTGACAGGAAGCTGGCATTTGTGGGTAGTAACTGGCCGCTTTCTGGGAGTGTCAGGAAAAACGCAGGCGTTCCCAAGCGTTTTCAGGGCGGGTGTGGGACATCAGCTCCGCCCCCGATCAGCCTGTTTGTATCGCACTGTAGGAGTAAGTCCTGGGCTGCGCACAGGCTGGAAAAATCATTTGATGGTGAGTGAGTTTTGAATGGATTTGCAGCTGGGCGGCGTTTGCAAAGCTTTTCGCATGGCGTACGCAGACTTGCACGGGCGGATTTTCACTCTGTCTGGGCGGAGACTATCGGATCGCAATCCTCTGCACATTCACAGAGGAGCAATCCGGTCTGAATTAGGCCCTAAGATGTAACTTATCTTCAGTAGTTACTAATAGAGCTGTGCAGATTAGTTCTATAGAAATCCAAATCTATCCGAATGCGGTGGTTATGAATCGAACCAAATCCTGGTCCGGATCTCCCGAGGAGATCTGAACTCTCCCAGTTCGTACCTTCCCATGGTTTGAAATCTGGATTTTAAATCCAGATTTTAGATTTTGGGTTGCAAAAATGACATGATTTTAGCTGTTTTCATAAATTTTTCAAAAACGTTTTATTAGTGATTATTGAACCGAATCCGACCAAAATACTTGAGGGTGGTTTTGCCATTTAGCATATCTACGATTAGTTTCTCCGACATGCAGTACAACGCCCAGCACAGGGCTAGTCCGCCCCGCATGTTAGGCCCTACTCCCCCCCCACAGGTACAAAAGCATCTCACAACGGCGATGCTTTTGTACCTGACAACTAGCTCCTTGCCCGTCACGTCCCGGTTCACAGCGGCTGTGTGTGATGTCATGTAGCCGGCGTAGCACGCCCCACCCCCCAACGTTCCATACACGCCTCCGTTGTCCAGACCGCGTCCCGACAACAGCGTTCTAACGCCATTGGCACGCCCCCTCCCACCCCCCGTGACCGCCTCTGCCTGTCAATCATCTCGCATCTCACTGGCTGCACATGCGCAGTGCGCCCACCGCACGTGCGCATAGTAATTCAGACTGCTATCGCTGCAGTGATGCAGTCTGAATTACCCCCAAGGTGATGAATTAGAACCAAAACATGGGGTCCGCGCACATCTCATCACTAGATAGTGAATCTGGTACAACAGACTCTGGTGCAGCTTGCGGGTAAGTTCCAATTCCAGTCTGCTTCTGAGTTTCTCTGTGAATGTTCTTGTTAATGGGTTTCCAGGTCTCTAATCTGTTTTTATTGATCAGCAAAGTTTGGTGACTGAGACAAACCGGCGGAGGACGATTCAATCATGTGGTGACATCAGTCAGATTTGTGATAAGCGGAGATCGCTCATTGTACCAGCACCAGGAAAGGTCAGGCCGCGCTGCAGAATGCAGAGCTCATATCTGAATGTTTTGCTCTAACTAAAACCTTGACATTCTGTTTTTTATTTTTATTTCACAGTTTTTTTAAAGGTTCAAATCATTAATCATTTTGATGCGAATATGCCGGAGTGATGTTTACCGGGGACAGTCAGGCTTTCCTCCCCCCTGCAGGAAGGAAGTAACTTATTGGTATGGCGGAAAGCTCAGGAATAAACCAGACGACAGGCTATAATAAAATAATATCCTCCTACACCATCGTGGTATCGTGTGTTTAGGTCTACACGGAAAAGGTCTACAGTCAATAGGTCGACTACTAATGGTAAACATACATTAGGTGGACAGGGTCAAAATGTCGACAAGTAAAATGTAGACAGTTCGAATGGTCGACAGGTTCAAAATGCCGACATAAAGATGGTTGACTCACATATGGTAGGCACAAGTTTTTTTAAATTTCTTTTCATTTAAAAAAAAAAACTTTTTTATACTGTACCATCCACGTAGACTACGATTGGGAATAGTAACCTGTGCCGAGCGCAGTGGTGGGAAGGGAAGCGAGGCACCGCGCCCGCCATACACTAATGCGGCTTGTTTGTAGCAGAAAAGTGACAAAACACCAAAAAAATAATTATCTGCCTTTTTTGTGTTGACCAATTCAATGACGACCTTTTGACCCTGTTGACCTTTTGACCCTATTGACCTAATGCATGTCCACCATTAGTGGTCAACCTCTTGACTGTAGACCTATTTAGTGTAGATCTAATAAACCACACCCCACACTCATACTATTTTGTGATTCCCAACAAATTACACAGTTTCATGCAGCCTCAAACATATCCAGCAGTATTATTATTTTCTTTAGCAACCAAAATTGATGGAGCTTAAATATTTGGAGGTAAGGTCTTGGTAAAATATGGACTCTACTTTGTAAATGAGAGGTGTAGCTACTGTCATTTGATCAAGAGTATGATCAATACTAGACAACACTCGCAATCTGCCCAAACCAGTGACATCACTGAGACTGCAGCCTATCCAGTCACCAGGAACCAGTGACATCACTGAGAGCACAGCCTATCCAGTCACCAGGAACCAGTGACATCAATGAGAATGTAGCCTATCCAGTCACCAGGAACCAGTGACATCACTGAGAGTGGAGCCTATCCAGTCACTAGGAGCTAATGACATCAATGAGAATGCAGCCTATCCAGTCGCTAGGAGCCAGTGACATCACTGAGAGTGCAGTCTATCCAGTCACTAGGAGCCAGTGATGTCACTGAGATTGCAATCTATCCAGTCACTAGGAGCCAGTGACATCACTGAGAGTGCAGCCTATCCAGTCACTAGGAGCCAGTGACATCACTGAGAGTGCAGCCTATCCAGTCACTAGGAGCCAGTGACATCACTGAGAGTGCAGCCTATCCAGTCACTAGGAGCCAGTGACATCACTGAGAGTGCAGCCTGTCCAGTCACTAGGAACCAGTGACATCAGAGCCTGAGACTGCTACCCACTCATTTCCTGATAACACGTGGCTTCTTACATCTGTGACATTATTGTTTCCAGGTGAATTGATATACGACATTTATAAGACGGTTGCAAGTGCACAGATGTTAGAAATACTTTAAATGCATAAATTATACCAGTATTTTGGACCTATTGATTGGCGGGTTGCTAGTTATTGCGCCCGGTGTTGCAGGCTTTTTTCTTTCTATCTTCTTCCACCTTCCCAACTCTCTCCAGTCTACCCCATCATCTTCACCTCTTTCTTTCATCTCCCTCTGTCTATTCCTATCTCCCCTCCCATTTATCTTCCCTGTCTCACAATCTTCCATCTATCTCCCCCTCTTAACATCTTTCTCTCTTTCTCTGTACTCGTCCTCTCCTCTCTTTTTTTTTTTTCTTCCCTCTTTCTCCTCTATCTCTTTCTCTCTCCCCTCTCCCCCTCTTTATTATATATACAGTACATGCATCATGGGGTATATTTAGTAAAGTGCAGGTTTTTAGAAGTTTCGATGCCCATAGCAACCAATCAGACTCTACCTATTATCTGCTAGAAAGTGCTAGATAAATGATAAGTAGATTCTTATTGATTGCTACAGTATGGGCAACATCTCCACTTTTTAAAAAAAAACACACTTTAGTAAATACTAGCAGCCAACCCTGGTTTCGCATAGGAGCAATGTTACATTTATGGCGATAGGCTTTTTTAACCGAGGTCTTATAAGATTTCCTTGTAGACAACATTTATTGTTTTTCCTACTGATGTCAACACAAAAAGATATAGGAGTATATTCAATTGAAGTCGAAAACTGCCATCTGTCGAAAAGACGGCAGTTTTCGACTTTTTATGGTCGACTCCTGATTCATCATATTCAATATTTAGCAAAATTTTTCCACAAGTCGATAAACTCGACTTGTCGAAAAGCACGTGGATCGGCGGTATAGCTGCCGATCCACGTGTTAATGTCGAAAACGGGGTCAAATCCGACAGGTTTTGGCCCCCTATTCGACCATCTCAGTCCGACATCAAAATGATGGTGGACTGAGATGCGGACCCGGAGGAAGCGAGGGGGAGGAGCCGCAGGGAGACGGGGGGATAGCCGGCGGGCATACAGGGAGATCAGCGCTACAGTAGCGCTGCAGCTGGATGTCACTCAGCCGCCCGACCTCACAGCAGCTTCCACCCGGCTCCAGCACGCTGCTGGAGCCGGGTGGAAGCTGCCGCGAGGTCGGGCGGCTGAGTGACATCCTGCTGAAGCGCTTCTGTAGAGCTGATCTCTCCTGTACGCTCACCGGCTGTCCCCCCGTGGCTCGCCCCCCTCACCTCCTCTGCTTCCCATCTTAAATTCGACTTGAAAAAGTCGAAGTAAGATGGGATTGAATAGGGGTTGTCTGATCCATTCCGACAAATACATGGATCCGACTTTAATTGAATATACACCTTAGTTTTGACATAACAAATGAAAATGGTCACGTAAAGTTGTCCATAAGAAAAACATTCTCCACTTGGGATCAGTATGAGATCCTGACAGCCGGGATCACGGCGGCGATTGCCCACCCAAGTGGGAAAACCAGTCCGCAGTTGGGAATCCTACCGCCGGTATTGCAGATGGTGTCGGGATTCCGGCATTGGTATATTGATCGGCAATGATACTGCAGGGTAGGTGGCTATGATACGTGAGTCAACGAAAATCTCATCATTGACTGCCCGGACCACCCACTAACTCGTCGGCTGGACAGGGGGGACTTCCAAAATGGGAGACTTGCCTGTTCTTCCATGGGGCTTGGAGAGCCACCTGATTTTCCCTTACCATGTGTTTATTAATGACAAAGTGAGTATAGATCAGCCAGTAAACATTTCTTAATTAAATTGTGTGTGTATTAGTGAATTGATTAAATGATACACATTGATGGTGCCTGTGTGATCCCTTATTATCCTCATCAATGTCACTTACCCAAGAATTGATAAACTACATGTACAGTAGGGATGCTTTAGATTTCGTATTAGCGCGGCCAGTTTACAGAGGCACTCACACTCTGCAACATGGCCCGATTTGCGACAATGGTACCAATGTATCAGCAATTATATGCCGTTACATCAATTGCTGATACATCGGTACCATCGTCGCAAATCGGGCCATGTTGCAGAGTGTGAGTGCCTCTGTAGACGCACCGGCTGAGCTGCTTTCCCGGGACGCAGAGGGCTCTCCAGTATCAAGTAAGGGCGTAACTGCTTATTTATGCACATCTAGAAAACGCCGTCTGAGCGGCCATGACACGCCCGCATTTACCCGACCTCTCCCCGTTCCCACCCGCAAACGCTATCTTCCTGTCTCTCAGTTTGCAACTCATTCATCGGTGCGACCACCATTACAAATCACTCACTGTGCGCAGTAAGAAAACATTGGTGGTAATTCACAGTTGATCGCAGCAGCAAATTTGTTAGCAGTTGGGCAAAACCATGTGCACTGCAGGGTGGGGGCAGACGTAACATGTGCAGAGAGAGTTAGACATGGGTGGGTTATTTTGTTTCTGTGCAGGGTAAATACTGGCTGCTTTATTTTTACACTGCAATTTAGATTTTAGTTTGAACACACCCCACCCAAATCTAACTCTCTCTGCACATGTTATATCTGCCCCACCTGCACTGCACATAGGTGGTCATTCCGAGTTGATCGCTCGCTAGCAGTTTTTAGCAGCCGTGCAAACGCATTGTCGCCGCCCACCGGGGAGTGTATTTTCGCTTTGCAGAAGTGCGAACGCCTGTGCAGCAGAGCGCCTGCAAAAACATTTTGTGCGAAACAAGACCTGCCCTGAACTTACTCTTCGCGTGCGTTGATTCTAACGTTGGAGGGTTTGCTTTTGACGTCACACACCCGCCCAGCGTTCGCCCAGCCACGCCTGCGTTTTCCCTGGCATGCCTGCATTTTTCTAAGCACTCCCTGAAAACGGTCAGTTGACACCCAGAAACGCCCCCTTTCCTGTCAATCTTCTTGCGGCCGCCAGTGCGAATGAAAACATCGCTAGAACCTGTGCAAAACCGCAAAGGCCTTTGTACTCGTACATCGTGCGTGCGCATTGCGGTGCATACGCATGCGCAAAAATGACGATTTTTTTTTTTTGCCTGATCACTGCGCTGCGAACAGCGGCAGCTAGCGATCAACTTGGAATGACCCCCATAGTTTTGCCCAACTGCTAACAAATTTGCAGCTGCGGTCAGATCTGAATTGGGCCCATTGGCCGATGTGTGTACAATAGCTGCTTTGTGACCGCACCTGAACGAGCCTCCAGCTGCGCTACTGCACATGTCTGTTGGTGCACATGCAAGTGGACAGTTCTGGGCAGGGATTCTGCCCCCAAAAATGTGCACTAGGTAGCCCATGGCTAACGCCATCTAGTTGCTGCTTTTGCAGCTGGAAATGTGGGAACCGCAGTAGATATTGGAGCTATATGATGTATTCTCTCCTTGTTACATTCAGGGGATCCTTAAAATTTGATGGCACCAGCCTTAAATGGGTGTCCAATAAGCTCAGGCCTAGGTAATAGGTACCCGCTCCCCTGCCCTCCCAGTAGCTCTGAAGCAGTCACCTCAGGCTGCGATCGAGCAGTGAAGTGACTGAACTTCCCATGACATTCCAGATGGGCAAGTTCCACGTGATCGCATGGGCGTCGCCCATTTACCTCCCAGAAACACCCACGCAAGCATCATGTCCTGCAAGCAGTCAGTGTGTGACCGTGTACAATCTCTTTATTATGTGTAGTATAGTATTATTATACCACTACTGTATATTTTATGCATACTTACCTACTCTCCCGGAACGGCTGGGAGTCTTCCAAAAATCAGATGGCACTCCCGCCACCCGGAAAAGTGGACAGGTCTCCCGGAGCCGGCCTACATCCCCCCGCACCTTCTTGCTACCGCCCACACAACCGCCACAGCCGCCTGCTTCCGAAGGAAAAGTGGGTGGGGTGATAATCTCTGCATTGTATAGTGGGGGTGGGGTTACGTTGATGCGATCACACCTCCATGCCTCAGACCGCCTTCAGGGGCGTAGGGAGGGCGGTTCCGGTGGAGCGCAAGCTCCATACACTGGAAACTTCAGAGGGCGTCTGGCAGTGGCGCCAGCCTGGCATCATGAAGCCTCCTCTCCCCCTCCCCTGTCACAGTTGTGTGTGTGCGCGCGCTCGTGCCACTGACCTTAAAGGGGGCAGAGTGACATGGGAAAATGGGCGGAGCTACACGGGACCAGACTGCAGTCTGCAACACAGGAGGATGGCATGATGCAGGTCCTGCCTGCCAGATTTCCTTTAGGTAAGTGGATCGAGATTGAGTGAGTGAAACTGTGTGTGTGTGTGTGTGTGTGTGTGTGTGTGTGTGTGTGTGTGTGTATGTGTGCATGTGCATATAGTATCTATCTATGTACTGTATATATATGTGTGACTGTGTATGTGTGTAATGTATGTACAGTATGTATGGTGTGTGTGTGTGTGTGTGTGTGTGTGTGTGTGTGTGTGTGTGTGCATACAGTATCTATGTACTGTATATATATGTGTGTGACTGTGTATGTGTGTAATGTATGTACAGTATGTATGTGGTGTGTGTGTGTGTATGTATGACTGTGGCATAATGTGTGTAACCGTCACTGATACAGGGGGCGTTACATGTGTAAGCGTCACTGCTACAGGGGGCGTTACGTGTCAGCGTCACTGGTACAGGTGGCGGTATGTGTGTAAGCGTCACTGGTACAGGGGGCGTTACGTGTCAGCGTCACTGGTACAGGTGGCGGTATGTGTGTAAGCGTCACTGGTACAGGGGGCGGTACATGTCAGCGTCACTGGTACAGGCGGCGGTATGTGTGTAAGCGTCACTGGTACAGGGGACGTTGTGTGTAAGCGTCACTGTTACAGGGGGCATTACGCTTGTGAGTGTCACTGGTACAGGGGGCATTACGCGTGTAAGCATCACTGGTACAGGGGACATTACGTGTGTAAGCATCACAGCTACAGGGGGCATCACGCGTGTAAGCGTCACTGATACAGGGGGCGTTATGTGTAAGCATCACTGGTACAGGGGGCGTTATGTGTAATTGTAACTGGTACAGGGGGTGTTACACGTGTAGGCATCACTGGTACAGGGGGCGTTATGTGTAAGCATCACTGGTACAGGGGGCGTTATGTGTAAGCATCACTGGTACAGGGGGTGTTATGTGTAATTGTAACTGGTACAGGGGGTGTTACATGTGTAAGCGTCACTGCTACAGGGGGCGTTATGTGTAAGCATCACTGGTACAGGGGGCGTTATGTGTAAGTGTAACTGGTACAGGGGGTGTTACATGTGTAGGCGTCACTGGTACAGGGGGCGTTACGTGTGTAAGCGTCACTACTAAAGCAGGTGTTGTGACTACTACAGGGGGGCGTTGTGTATAAGCGGCATTACTACAGGGTTCATTGTGTGTATAAGCGGCACTACCACAGGGGCATTATGTGTGTAAGCGTCACTGCTACAGGGGGCATTATGTGCGCTGTCCCTTTGTAAAGTATGGGAGGGCGCAAATTTATAGTTTGCAGGGGGCGCCAAACACCCTTGCACCGTCCCCTGCACGCCGCACTTCCTTTGTAGCCTTGCCCGACCCCGGCCAGCACTGGCTCTTCCAAGACGAGGCCCGAGATAGCAGCAGCAGTGAGACAGAGCAGCACGCACAGCTGGGTTCTGACTGGCCGTACCTGCTTAGCTCCAGTCACCCAGGCGGCTGCATAGGAGGAGGCTCCGGCTCCATAGGAGAGGCAGGCGATACAGTATGACAGTTGGGAGGAGGCAGAGACCTGGCTGCGGTGAGAACACTTCTCCCATCACACACACCAGCTGGGGGAGGAGCTGGGGGAGTGGCCATATTAGAGGCAGGCTGCAGCCCAGTACTTCGTATTCAGATATAGCTGAGAGGTCTGTAGTGTCCCACATTCACCGGATGCAGTTATAATGCCGGCTGTCAGGATCCCGGCGATCAGGAGACCGATGCCGGAATCTCGACAGCCAACATTTTACTGGTGGACGGAATCTGAAACCCGCCCATAATTCCCACTCGGGCCTGAAGCGTGGCGAGCAGACTCGCTGCCGGTATACAGCAGGCAGGATGCCACTGTCAGTATACTGACAGCCGACATCCCATCTGCTACTATATCATACCACACCTCACCAAACCCCCAGCTTACTACTTACATACGTATTGCACTGCAGCCATAGTATATAGGTGATTTTTTTTTTCCTGCAGGGGACATTGTGCTTTTCTTTTCCCTATGGAGGCTATTGTGTTTTTTTCCTGTGGAGTTCTCCAGATTACTAATGTAAGGCGTAGGAATATATTTACTGTACAGCAATGATAATTCATCAGAAAGTATACATTCAGGATGCCGGCAGCCGTAATACCGACACCAGAATCCCGACAGCCGTCAGAACACGGACGACGGAATCCCGACAATCAGGATCCTGAAGGTAAGTATTAACGGCCACCTTAGGTTTAGGCTGCAGACGGGGGGGTTTAGGGTTAGGCTGCAGAGAGGGGGGGGGGTTACGGTTAGGCTGCGGGATGGGGGAGGTTAGGGTTATGCTGCAGAGAGGGGGGGTTAGGGTTAGGCACCATTGGGGGAGTGTTAGAATTAGGCACTATGGGGAAAGGTTTAACGTTTAGGCTGCGGAAAGGGGTGGTTAGGTTCAGGCACCCCCAGGGGTAGGTTAGTGTTAGGCACCAATAGGTGAGGTTAGGGTTAGGCTGCAGACAGGGATGGTTAGGGGGCAGGGGAGTGAGGTTACGGTACCTAACACACCCCTGTTGGCAATGTTGCGATCGGAGTGCCGGCGTCTGTATACTGACTGCCAGTATCCCAACCGCCGGCTTTTCATACTGAATCCCATCAGAAATTGGTGTCGGTACATGTGATTATTATTTTCTTGTTTTGTGCATAAGTTTTTAGCAGTGATTTAAAAATCATGTAGCGCTAACTTTTCACCTTTATGTTGATCTCACTCCTCTGCCGCGCAGAACGGCGAAGTCGCCGAAAACTTTCTGTGTAAGCGCCCCTCGGGGGGGCTTTCAGCATGCGTACATTTAAAGCAAATTCAGCGAAGGCCTTAATTAGAGCGTCACGCCAGTAAATGGGTGTTCTATGCCTACTGCATGGTGAGCGCCTATCAAAGTGATTTCACTTTGCAGTTACGCATTCATTTTCCAGAAGCTTTCAAATTAAATGAAGAGTTATTCCATGGAAGAATGCCGACTCCTCCCTGTGCCAGCCTGTTGGGTTTAGGGGGGAATCAGAATGGTCTCGGCAGGATACCTCTTAGATGAGATACATTCTGTCTAGCAGAGGAGGCCCTGTAATCTCACGCCGTCCATCACTCATTCCTCCAGCAGAGGGACTTTGTAAAGTGTATCGTTCTGCTTTTAACTACTCTGCTATAACCTTGGCTCATCCGAGGAAGTAATGGAGCAAAGACAAGCCTGCTCTCACATTGCATTAATAGGATCCTAGTACTATAGCACAAGAAAAGCAGTCTGATACAGTATGTGTATATATTAGGCTTGACTTATATGACGTTACCGTTGTGTTGTGCCGCCCTGCTACAGGCACATACAGAATCAGTGTCGGACTGGGGCATGTAGGGCCCCCCCGGGGGAAAGCAATGGTAGGGGCCCATGTTTAGGGGTGTGGCCTGCCACCTCATTGGTTTGACTAACCATTAGAGAGTGCAATGTCTGGGCCCCTTCATAAATATATACAGTAAATTCAGCTGCTGCATACATGATAATGTACCAGATTAATAACAGATTAATAACAGCAATGCACTGTAGAAAATACACCATAGTCCAGTATAAGGTAACATGTATAATGTATAATTCAAGTGCACAGTCTAGAACCTGATCCTTAGAGCAGGAGGAGGGCCCCCCCAGTCAGTGGGGCCCACCGGTGGTTTCCCCTGCACCCCTGTGGGCCAGTCCAAGCCTGTGCAGAATTATCAGAACAATCAGACACATAATAAGCTGCTAATATCTCAGAGACTCAACAGCAACAATAGCGTTAATAATAACCCTTTACAAACTAATTAACAATAGATATAAACATAATAAAATAACGACAAGAACAACGGAGGCGGAGTTTAAAGGTCACAGCTTTTATTTATCTAATTAAAAATAATATCCTGAAGAGGGTAAGGAGGCAGAGAACACATTGCTTTCTCAGCACTAGTCTATCATACTTACAATGTACAGTAGCACTAATGGGCTCAACCACTAGGAGGAAGACTGGTTCCCCCTTCCCTACGGGCAGGGCAGAAGGGAGTCTGGCTGGGCCAGGTACTTTTCAGGGGGGGTGGCATAACCAGAGGAAGCGCGGCTATGCACCCTTAGGAAAAAAATGCTGATAAAATTGTATTTTAAGCACCTCCAGCACACAGCAGCGTGTTCTGGGCTGAGGAGAAGAGCTGCAGTTGCTGCTGTCAGGTAAGGGGGTAGAGGAACCTGTGCCCCTCCATCAGACCTCGGCCCAGGTAATTTGTACCCTCTCCCCACCTCCCCCGACACCACTGCTTATGGGCACGGTAGGGATGGGGATAAGCACAGATGTCACCGTTAATTGATGACATGAAATATTCAGCTGTAAACCATTGATAGTTTGCACACATCAATGGCCGTCCCTGTTTAAGAGAATGGCAGGTGCTGGTGGGCCATTCAGGTAAGGGGTGGCCTCCTGAGGCAGCTGAGTTCTGTGTCACCAGTACAGAGTACAAAAATATATATTGCTGCCATCAATGGTGAAGAAGTGGATGTTGGATATTTGTCATTGATGGCAAAACCATCGATGGTCAATGGCCATCCTTAGGGCAGAAGCAACTCACCCGGTGAAAGATAGGTGCCCCACTCTTGTACCCTACGTAGGCCCCCGAGAGGCAATGCTTAACAGCCTCATCTGGACAGCAAAAGTTAGAAAATAGTCACAGGGCAGGAAAATCTTCAGTCATAGAGGAAGTATGAGGCAGATCCAGCCCTGTATGTATGATCCCGAAACCCCCCCTGACTTACAGTCTATCATCTGTAGAAGCAACTGCCCCTCCAGGGGAACTAAGCAAGCCTTAACCTACTGCCGCAGCCTTCAGCTACCATTCTGGCTAGTCTCCTGATGTTGTCCACTTCACAAGTGAAGTTTGCACAGCCGTGGGTGGGCACAGTGGGGGTCATTCTGACCCGTTCACACGCTGCGATTCATCGCTGTGGTGCGAACGGTTCGGAAATGCGCATGCATAGCGGCCGCAATGCGCACACGCGTCATTGCCCAGCGATGGCAATGACCAGAAGAAAGTGATAGCTAGCGCGATCGCAAGAAGATTGATACTCGCCGTTTTCCGGGCATGGAGATTCGAACGCAGGCGTGTCCAGGCGTTTGGAGGGCAGTTGTCTGACGTCAAATCCGGGACCTTCATCGCTGGATCCATCGCACAGGGTAAGTAGGTATAGGGCTAGTCTTGTTCTGCACAAAACTTTGTTAGCATAGCAGGGCTGCACAAGCGATCGCAGCCCTGCTATGCTAAAATACACTCCCCCATAGGCGGCGTCAAGTTGATCGCATGAGCAGCAAAAAGTTGCAACGTGCGATCAACTCGGAAAGAGCCACAGTGATCGGTAGCCTCATTCTCATTGTATAATGCTGCAAATTGCGGCTTTCATCTGCAGTGGGTGGTGCCACGATTATGCAATCACAGAACAAATGCCCACTGCCGCCCCATAAGTTACCCCCTCCAGGTCTCTCCCGGAAGGTGTTCAGCAAACTGAACCAACTCTACATCAGCTGGAAAACTTTGAACAACTTACTGTCGACTTGCAAACTCAATCTCCTGCGGTTGGAAAGAGTTCAAGACAAGTTGATCACGTGTGATCTGAAGGGCGACACCGGCTTGATTAGCTCCTAAGCCTCTAACACTCACAGGTAACCTGGAGGGAGGGAGTAATCCTAACAGCACTAAAGTGTACAAAGCTATTGACCGAAGAAAGCTCTAAGTGTCTGAAAGTATAAATGAAACGTGGTCTTATCTGTCCGTCTTCAAGGCAGAAATTGACAGCATCTGAGCACGTGAATATCTTCATAATCAATAGCAATCTCCCCCTGAGACAAAGTGGCCCTAGCTCACCCACAGCAGATGGACATTGCGAGTACATATGTATATATGTGTGTGTGTGTGTGTGTGTGTGTGTGTGTGTGTGTGTGTGTGTGTGTGTGTGTGTGTGTGTATATGCAAAAAATACACTGCATGCGTGCATAATAAAGGGAGGGGGGAGTGTTGCCTTTTATTACTAAGTGGTAAATTAGATTTTGTCTCTTAGAGCTAAAAGTACTTATTCCAATATGGATTAATCTCCAGTCGATGCCTTTAGTAACTAATCTACAGTATCTATGGGTTCTAGACTTGAACCTTTATCTTCACCCAATATATGCAGGTCTGTGGCCACAATATAATATTCAGAAATCTACAATGTACTAAAAAACATAATACAGATTTGTGATACATAGCTGTACAATTTTTTGAATTCCGAGGTTGAGATTTTTCACGCCTAACAAAAGGGTGCTGCCAGTCATTTGTGACTCCTCATAACGGATATTGGGGGTCATTCCGAGTTGATCGTAGCTGTGCTAAATTTAGCACAGCTACGATCATTCACACTGACATGCGGGGGGACGCCCAGCACAGGGCTAGTCAGCCCCGCATGTCAGTGCCGTCCCCCCCCCCCCCCCCCCCCGTAGAAGTGCAAAGGCATCGCACTGCGGCGCATGCGCAGTTCCAAAGCGATCGCTCGCAGCTTATTTTACCCTACACGTTTCGTCTCTACATCAGACTTCATCAAGGCTATCAATAGTACAGAATGGAAAAAATAATGAGGTGTCAGAACAGATGAATCAATCAAGCCGTGACCCGGGTTAACCTGGCGATGACCGGGGTATTTTGGCGATATGTGAGGGGTATAAAGGATAACATTTTAATCACATCCTTTGCCTAACTGTAAGCAAAAAAATTCAGTCATCCTAGTGACATACAATACACAGAGCATCCTAGTGACATACAATATAGAGAGCATTCTAGTATCTAATATAGAATACACAGAGCATCCTAGTGACATACAATATAGAGAGCATTCTAGTGTCTAATATAGAATACACAGAGCATCCTAGTGACATACAATATAGAGAGCATTCTAGTGTCTAATATAGAATATACAGAGCATCCTAGTGACCTCTATACAATACAGAGAGCATTCTAGTGTCCGATCTAGAGTACACAGAGCCCCCCTGCCTACTAATCACAGTGATATACTCACATCCCCTGCCCACAAATCACAATAGTATCCACTTACACCCCCTGCCCACGAATTACAAGACTATAGATTGACATCCCCCTGCCTACACATGACAACAGCAGGGGCAGATTTAGGGGTAAGGGCACCCCTAGGCACGAAAGTAACGCCTCCCCCGCCTAATTTTATTATTATGATTGATTGGTTATAAGCACTCATTTGATGATAGCCAATTTAATAGAATAATAAAAAAGCCACTAGGATTTTTTTTATTTTTCATTATTGGATGTATACATATATACTAAGTCTGACAGCTTACAGGGGCAGAGTGTGCATGTCTTACTCATTTATACTCCATTCAAGAGGGCACATGGTACAGTACAGCGGAAATATTTAGCCGTTACTGGTACATTTTGTGCTGACAGTACCAATACAAGCAAGTTCCACCCCCAAACATGTGCTGCCCCTAGACACATGCCCCATGTGCCTAATGGGAAATGTGTCACTGGACAACAGTATACCCTAACACCCCCCTGGCCACACATGACAACAGTATACCCATACACCACCCCACCCCCACACACACACATACACATGACAATATACTTACACCCCCCTCCCCACACATACTAATAGTACACATTATAGTCCGTCCGTCCCCTTCCACAAATGACATTAATAAACACTTCCCAGATGTGGACTGGAGAAATAACAAGAGACCTGTTGGAGACTGCACTAGATACACTGGGAAACCAGTTCACTATAAACTTTTATATAGCTGTTCAGTAATTGACTGCTGTTATCTGGTTTACTGACTTCTATAAATTGAGGATTGGCAACATATGAGCTACATGCTTACCAATGTAACTAGGGGGTAATTCAGACCAGATCACTAGGCAGCGATTTTTGCAGCCCTGCGATCAGATAGTCGCCGCCTACAGGGAGGAGTGTATTTTTACTGTGCAAGTGTGCGTTCCTATGTGTAGCAGAGCTGTACAAACTGATTTTGTGCAGTCTCTGCGCAGCCCAGGACTTACTCAGCCGCTGCGATCACTTCAGCCTGTCCGGGACCGGAATTGACGTCAGACACCCGCCCTGTATACGCTTGGACACGCCTGCGTTTTTCCAGACACTCCCTGAAAACGGTCAGTTGCCACCCACAAACGCCTTCTTCCTGTCAGTCACCTTGCGATCGCCCGTGCGATCACTATTTTCGCACAATCCCGCCACTATGCATCGATCCCCGTTGCTGTGGTCCGTCGCGCCTGCGCATAGCGGTGCATACGCATGCGCAGTTCTGACCTGATCGCAGGCTGTGAGAAAACGCAGCCTAGCCATCAGGTCTGAATCACCCCCTTAATGTTGAGTGTATTTAGATATAATTTATATTGTTGTGCTTGTGATGTACTGTACAATATATAATTGTTTTATATGTTTTTGTGGGATAATAAACTGCTATTTTAAATAAAACCAATTATCGGTATAATTAACACAAGCCTCCTGTTTATTAATAGAGAGCAGAAGTATAATAACTATAACTACTGTATATAGGGGGTCATTCCGAGTTGATCGTAGCGGTGCTAAATTTAGCATAGCTACGATCGTTAACTCAGACATGTGGGGGGACGCCCAACAGAGGGCGAACCCGCCCCGCATGTCAGTGCCGCCCCCCCCCCCCCCCACAAATCCAAAGGCATCACACAGAGGTGATGCCTTTGTATTTGAAGAGTAACTCCCGGCCAGCGCAACTCCTGCGACTGGACGGGAGTTGCTCGTCACTTCCGCTGGCCGCAGCGGCTGCGTGACACGTCACACAGTCGCCGCGGCCCGCCCCCCCCAACGGTCCGGCCATGCCTGCGTTGGCCGGACCACTCCCCCTAAACGGCGGCTTAACGCCGCCGTTCAGCCCCCTCCCGCCTAGCGACCGCCTCTGTCTTAGAGGCGATCACTAGGTAACGAAAGCTGCCATGCGCACTGCGGCGCCGGCACATGCGCAGTTCCGACCCGATCGTTGTGCTGCGACAAACTGCAGCGAGCGTTCGGGTCGGAATGACCCCCATTGTACATTAATAAGAACACTTTTTGTGGCTATGAATGCGGATTACTAAGTTGTACTGAACTGAAAGACGAATGACGTACAGTAAAGAATCTCTCTGGGATCCGGTCTCTAGGTCGACACTATCTAGGTCGACCACGATTGGTCGACAGTAACTAGGTTGACAGGGGTTCAAGGTCGTCAGGGTCTCTAGGTCGACATTTTCTATATCGACAGGTCAAAAGGTCGATGTGAGTTTTTCACGATATATATATATTTTTTTAACCTTTTCATACTTAACGATCCACGTGAACTACAATTGGGAACGGTAACCTTGCCCGAAGTGTGGCGAGCGAACACGGTGCACTAATTTGGGTTCCCGGTCACTGTACGAAGAAAACGACACCATTTTTTTTTAAACTCATGTCGACCATTTGACCTGTTGACCTAGAACATGTTGACCTAGAGACCCTGTCAACCCAGAAACCCTGTCGACCTAGTTAATGTCGACCAATAGTGGTCGACCTAGTTACTATCTACCTTCCATACCACACCCATCTATTTATATAGAATTATATTATATTACAGAGAGACTCTGCGGCGTATGACACCTCTTCTGGGAACGTTATATAATGAGATGAGCTAGGGATGGGCAGCATCTAAGCTTCTCCTATACGTTGCCACGCTGGGCTCACACATTTCATGATTAATGCCACCTGATATTTTGGTTCCAGTAACCATTCCGCTCAGGTAATCTCTCATTCTCCGAGATATTCAATTTCTGTATCTGGGAAAAGCACATATGTCATACTAAACTAGACGTGACAATGTCATCCAAGAATGCAACACTTTAACATTTTATTTTGGTGCAGATCCAGGCTGTGAAGGCAGTAATGTTATATTCATTTGCAGATGCTATCCGTTTCATCAGGAGACATCGCAGTGAATGAATCAAACGTCGCCTATCTCTACGGCTGGAATCCACTTCCATTACACAGTCTGTGACAGGCGCCCGGATAATAACAACAGCAGCTCAAAGAGAAAAGAAAAAAACAAAAAAAACTCTTCTCTGGATAATCAAGTGCCTTAAAACTTGAAATGTTGTTTTTGATCTTAGTAAATATGAGCAGGCGTGGACTGGTCGACGGCTTCTGCGGCATCTACCAGAGGCGTCCGGGTGCTTCAGAGTAGAAGTGGGCCGGTCTGGACTGATCCATCTTCTCTGATTGGGCTGTACTTGGCTTAAGCTGGGTACACACTAGATAATATCGTGGACGGTGGGCCAGATGCCGACACATCATTCATCATCTAGTGTATATGCAGTATATCGCTGATGATGCGTGCTCCCGCGCGTCGTCGGCAACATTCTATGTCGGACCTGCATGCATCACCAGCTAGGCCCCTGCCTTGTCGCTTCGGTCAGTGTGTATGCACTTGCTGATGACAGCCCCGCAGCCGGTTCCCATTGCTGATGACCTCTTACCCCTACTACCAGCTGGCCTGGCCACAGACATGACCTGCGAACTCACGCTCCTCTCTGTATAACTGGGCGCACCTGGGTAAAAGCAGGAAGGTGACATATACATCCCAACATTTGTAATCCCCCCCCCGAGAGTGCCCCTCATGAATCTTGTCCGGTGCGGTATGGTGCGCCGCACTCTTGGGAGCCCAATAGAGCCTCCCCCCCCATAATTCAGGACTATTGTGGACATCCTTGATGAGTTGGTAAGTATGACGCAATATCACATAAGATCATGGATCTGCCAGTGCGTACAGTTGCTGAAGCCCCCCTTGTCTACAAGTGGAATGAAGCAGCCGTCTCATAGTATATACACTGCTACATGTAATCACGGTGTAATGTGCTGTAGTCAGAGAACCTCAGACATTTATCCTTCAGATCCAAATCTGTAAAAGCAGAATCTGTATAAATTCTCCCTAAACCAGAGCTCTAATGATCACTGCATATAGGGGGTAATTCAGACCTGATCGTTGATCAGTTTCACAGACATGCGGGGGGACGCCCAGCACAGGGCTAGTCCACTCTGCTTGTCAGGCCCCCCCACCCCCTGCACGCCCAGGTACAAAAGCATTGCACGGCGGCGATGCTTTTGTACCTGACAAGTAGCTACCTACCTGCGCAGCTCCTGCACACTGGCAGGGGGCTAACCGCTGCGTCCCAGGTCACAGTGGCTGCATGTCGCCGCGTCCCATCCCCCCAACCATCCGTTGTCTGGACCGCGCCCTGCCAATGTTGTTCTAACGCCGTTGGCATGCCCCATCCCGCCCCGCGACCACCTCTACCCGTCAATCAGGCAGAGGCAATCGCACCAGTGAGATACTTTCGCATCTCCCTGCCTGCACATGTGCACAGCGGGCGCACTGCGCATAGTAATTCAGACTGCGATCGCTGCTGCAGCAATGCAGTCTGAATTACCCCCATAGTAAACAGTATGCCTGGTTTTTGGTGCACTTCCATTTGGCTTTGGCTCAAGGATGTCATTGCCAGTCTCCAAGATTTCTTGAAACCTCCTCACCCGCACTAGGCAGAAAAGAGAAAGGTAAAAGACGGGGGCTATTCTGTACCTTCCATACACCCACCGGGTAGCTGCCTCCAGTGTGAGTGCTGCAACACCCCTGCCTCTCTGTGGGTGAGTATCTGCACCTATAGCAATGGTTCTGCCCCAGTCAGGGTTCCCATAACCAAAACACAGTACTGTCCCCTTGAATAAGATGCCCATTTATTATTAATCACATTCGCAATTCGATCTTGGCGTGGTATTAGCGCCCAGAATCACAGTGCGGCCGGATGTATTATAGAGGAGCCGCAGGGTCAGGAGCTCTAAAAGTAGCTCCTCCCTGCGATACGCTCCGAGTGCTGTACATGCGCAGTCCCACTGGCCAGACATGCCCAGCAGTCATTTCTGGGGAGGGTTCCGGGGGACCCCTTTACCGGCTGAATCTGCGATGTGTAGCCCATAGGCTATAAGAGACGGTAGCAGCAGGGGGGCAATATCCAGAATGCTTTGCATTGCTGTGCTTGGTAAATCTTCCAGCATCGCACCCCCCGTATAAACCTACGGGGATGCAGCCGATAATCTGTTATGGTCCCTTTGTCATACTTTTGGGCTTACCCCCGAAAACATGTGTTTTCAGGGATTAAGCCGCAAATATACCGTGACAAATGGTCCCCTAAGTCAGTTAGGAGGAAGTTGTTGGCAGGACTCACATAGAGGGAGAGATGTATCAAAGCTTGGCTGGAGATGAAGTACCAACCAATCAGCGTTTGCCATTTTACAGGCTGCATGTGCAAAATGACAGGAGCTGATTAGCTGACGCAGCGTTATAGCTGTAGATTGGAGATGCTGTCAGTTTACCTACAATCAAAATCCCGACAGTCAAAATCCTGACAACCATTGACCGACGGTCAAAATCCCGACAAGGTCAAAATCCGGACATGGTCAAAATACCGACATTTAAAATGTCGACAGGTCAAAAAGTCAATGTGAGTTTTTCATGATTTTTTATTGTAACTGACTTGTTCATACTTTACCATACCAGTGGATCTGGAGGGGGAGTATAATAGTGTGCCGAGCGTGGCGAGCCATGCGAGGGGACCCGGTACACTTACACGGTGTCTATGTCAACCTATGTCGACATACACACCAAAAAAATTCTGAAAAATTTCTGTTGACTTTTTGACCTGTCGACATTTTAAATGTCGGTATCTTGACCTAGTCGGTATTTTAAATGTCTGTATTTACCTTGTCGGGATTTTGACCGTCGGTCTATTGTTGTTTTGACCGTCGGGATTTAGATTGCAGGTATTTCATACTGATCCCATTGATTGAATTAAGGTTCCCGAACAGTGACTGAGAAGCACAATAAAGTATTTGCATTTTATATGCATGTATGGACCAGACAGCTATGACCCTTACATCAAACCATGGGCCCTCGCTTGCATCAGCTGAATACAGGGCTGCTGAGAGATCAGATGGGCCCCAATACTAGGTGTACCGTTGACCCCCAGCAGACAACTCATGTCTTACCTAGGTGAATATGGACATCTGCCTATGGTACTAGTGATTAGCGAGCACCTAACACAAAGCATGTCACTCACCTAGTTATTCTGATGCACCATCATCGCCACCATCGTTCCCATACAAGGAGACACAAAGACTAATTGGACAGTAGGTTTTTGGCTTTATGCTAGCGATATCGATACGGCTGAAATAAGTATCTGTAACCTTTAGCAACGAGTTTAATCACAGAAGCCTCCTGCAACATTCTGCATTTAGGGCACATGGACAAGAGCTACAGAAAGTAAAAGATAAACAGCTTAGCAGCAGAAAGGAAACAGCTTTACCCACGTCATACAGACACCTGTCACAACAGCTCCATACGAAACGCGCCAGCAGTTTAAGGACGCAAAGAAACATCAACGGCTGTAAGTGAAGCTGGGATTCCTGTGATCAGGATGTGTTACTGCATCCAGCAACTACAGCAGAAATCACAGACACAACTGAAGTATTGGCTAATAACATAACACAGAAGAGACTGGATAAAAGCAAGGGGCATGCGGGAATACTAATAACTGCTGATAAGCTAATGATTGCCAAAGCCTTTGCTGCTCAGGAACTAAATGCAAAAAGCGATATCATTAGAATAAGCTGAATGTGTGCCAGTTTGTGCAGTGTAACTTGCATATTTTTGTACTGTGCCTGCTACAATACGGCGATGCATTTGTACAGATTGCAGTTGCAACTCGGCAGGTCTGTAACAGGGCTTAGGAAAACACATGTATGGGGGGCTTCCAGTTGCCCAGAAATTCCCCTTGAGGCTCAAATCATGACTGCAATAGCTACAGTAATATGTATTATAAGATTTTACTGGAGCTGCAGCCACAGCATTGTATTATAGGGGATGGAATGGAGCTGCCATGCAGTGGCAGAAGTCTTTGCTACCAAGCCTGCTGTGTGTACAGGGTTGGACTGGCCCACAGGGGTACAGGGGAAACCACCGGTGGGCCCTACTGCCTGGGGCCCCACCCCCTCCTCTAGGGATCAGGTTCCAGACTGTACTGTTACTAATCTAGTACATTATCTTGCATGCACACAAGTATTTATTGTATATATTTATCTAGGGGACCAACACTTGCAAAATGGTTAGGCAAACCAATATGGTGGCTGGGCACACCCCCTCTAGAGACTGGCCACACCCCTAAACTTTGGCCCCTACCACTGCATTCCCCCGGTGGGCCCAACATGCCCCAGTCCGACACTGTGTGTGTATGACCTGAGCACTACACTAGCGTACCAGGCCTGACTATGGCAGGTTAAGTGCTAATAATGCCCACTCCATAGGCTAGCCACACCAGCCCCACAGTGCCCTGGAGCATACTGCTGAATGTGATGGTGCATGAACACGTGGACCTGGTTCTTCACCATTAACGTCTCAGGAGACAAATAGAGCAGTGAGTGAAACTATAGAGCCAGAGTGTAGAGATCTAATAGATACAAAGCTTTAGTATAACAAAGTCAGGGGCATTACAGTGATTCTATAGCAATGGGTGCTCTCTCTGTGTATAGTGGCTGTCACCAGAGATATGACATTACTCAATGTCAGTCCAAAGTGAAAGTCCATAAAACACTTACAATGTTACTTTCTGTTCAGTGTTGTTGCAAAATGCAGTAATCACAGAACACAACTCCTATTCCATTGAGGTAATCAGAATGTTCTCTGTATTGCATGCTGGTCAGATGACTGTAACTCTTTGAAACATAAATTCTTGAAATTTCTCTGGAACAATAATGTTACAGATTGACCATTGCTTAATCTAAGCCCAACATGGGACATTAGCAGGACTCCAGAGAGACCAGCTCTGGAACCACGGAGCAGGGTCCAGTGGTACAGTAGATAAAGAGGAGACCAATATGGAAAAGCTGCAGTCCGCACCAGACATGGAGACTCATACGGTCAGCACTGGAGGGGATGTGCTGGGTAAGTATCTCCTGCTTTCTCGCAGTGGCAAGCTTGAATCTACAAAGATGCAAGTCCATGGGCCATGAGCTAATTACGGATTGTGTCTGGCTGGCCAGTCAGGGGTGGTTGTGGTGAACCACTTAGTGCATCATACCTTTGTCCTACTTGCTCTGGCAAAAGCAGAGAGCTATCAGTATGGAGATGAGGGCATTGAGAAAAAGAACTGAAGATTCTACAGAAGAGAAGATACTGCAAAAGAGAGAAGATCTGTCTGGAAGAAGATAGAACATACAGCAAAATGTAAGACCAGAAGGAACAGAGAAGACGCCAGGTCAGGAAAGGAAACATCAGAACATCTAAGGGGGTCATTCCGACCTGATCGCATGCTAGCTATTTTTTGCAGCGTTGCGAACAAATAGTCGCTGCCTATGGGGGAGTGTATTTTCGCTTTGCAAGTGTGCGATCACTTGTGCAGCTGAGCGGTACAAAAAAGTTTTTTGCAATTTCTGAGTAGGTCTGAACTTACTCAGCCGCTGCGATCACTTCAGCCTATTCGAGCCCAGAAATTGACATCAGACACCCACCCTGCAAATGCTTGGACACGCCTGCGTTTTTCCAACCACTCCCAGAAAACGGTCAGTTGACACCCATAAACGCCCTCTTCCTGTTAATCTTCTTGCGATCGGCTGTGCGAATGGATTCTTCGTTAAATCCATCACCCAGCAACGATCCGCTTTGTACCCGTACAACGCGCCTGCGCATTGCGGTGCATACGCATGCGCAGTTTTGCCGAGTTTTGACCTGATTGCAGCGCTGGCAAAAAAAAAGCTAGCATGCGATCAGGTCGGAATGACCCCCCAAAGTCATGGTGGAAAGGGGCTGCTGCTAAAGGGTTTACTTACCCCTTGCTGTCATCATGTGTCAAAAAGGAGAGAGAGAATAAAATACATTTTAAGTGCGACTCCCCATAAGTTGGATACTTAATAATGGGGTGGGGTGGGGGGAGGAGGTCAACATAAGTTGTAGGTCCTATAAACATTTAAGATACATTCTTTAGACGGTTCAAGTTGATGATGATGATGATGATGATGATGGATGATCAGTGTATATTTTCTCCTGCTGTGTCTATAATCTAAATGTAAAGTTGTATCACACATATTTTAAGATAAAAGTAGCTATGGAAATGGCGTGAAAGCATACAGACAGATTTTTGAAATCAGGTCAATTGTTTTTATTTTACGTTTAACATGACTGATGTCTAAATGTAACAGTGAATTAGTCCCAGAGTGGACCAGGTCCTATAGTAGCACACAGCTTCCAGGGCAGCTATTGCCACAAGTCGATACTGGCGCCTGGTTCTCTGAGATGTGACTAAGTGTGCGTATCGCTGACAGGAGCATCTGTTACTCGGAGAGCATTCGCCAGATCCCAGCGTTCTTCTCAAGGCTTTCTTATTCTGAAGCCATTTTTGCCACAGGGCAACTAGTGACGTGAATAATTTAAATTGCTACCGTGGGTGCTTGGTCTAGAACAGAGCAGGTGCCACCCAGCTCTTACTCAGGGGCTGGAGACGACAATGTGAAGAGGTCTTACTCTGACCATTAGGTGGCCCTCACTCTCCGCATTCAGGCACAGTGAAAGGAGGCCCCACCAGCGAGGCATCACAGGAGTTGTAGTCCCACTCCCCAGACACTGGCACAGCCAAGTCCATGTGCAGGGGCCAGGTAATCTGAGGGGGATGTGGCCAATGCTGGAGGTGTGGCCAGATCCCTCCTTTAAAAATATTTAAAAATAAAGTTTATGTCCAGCCGCACATGCTGGACAAGAGGGGGCGGGGGCACCGGCTGAAGGGGCAGCGAGCCGGCTGCTGGGGGTTAGCGGGTGAGATCACTCCCCCCCCCACCTCCCGCACATCAAGCAGGGAGAGAGAGGCTGCTGGGTATGGTATGCCGGTGGCCGGGATCCTGACGGTCAGCATAACGATGCCGGCAGGGGGGTGAGCGCAACAATTCCGCTGCAGCAGTGGCCTCTCTCTCCTGGCTACTTGCCAGCACTGTCTACATGGGATACGGCCGTTAGGTCGACACAGCTTAGGTCGACAGTCATTAGGTTGGCCACTGAAGGTCAACATGCATTAGGTCGACATGGTCACTAGGTCGACACGTACTAGGTCGACAGGTCAAAAGGTCGACATGAGGTTTTTTTTTTAAATCTTTAATTTTTTAGATTTTTTCATACTTAACGATCCATGTGGACTACAATTGGAACGGTAACCTGTGCCAAGGGAAGCTGTAGCGGAGCGAGGCACCTTGCCCGAAGCATGGCGAGCGAAGCACTAACTGGGGTTCCTCGTGACTTTACCAAGAAAATAACACCAAAAATAGTCCAAAACCTCATGTCGAACTAGTGCATGTCGACCTTCAGTGGTCGACCTAATGACTGTCGACCTAAGTTGGGTCGACCCAACGACCCATATTCGTCTACATCGGGGAAGTGGGGGCAGCAGAACCCACCCCCTTACACACACACACACACACACACACACACACACACACACACACACACACAAAAAGGGTGTGTGGCCTAAGTGAAAGGGGCATGGCTTTTCTGGAGAACAGCGATCATGAGCCATGCACCGTTTTCGTCGGTGAGGGGGCACTCTGTGAGCTGCTGGCATGCCCCCTCTCCCTCTGTTTCCACTAAATAGATGCTATTGATGCTAATTGTATAGAATGCACTTGATAAATGATACTTCAATGCTGATTGGTTGCCATGGGCAACTTCTCCACATGCTCACTTCTCCGCTCTTCTCACTGCTTCATGAATAGACCTCTTTGTGCCTGTCAGGAGAGTCTCTTGCACCTAGTATAAGACAAGTGGAAGTACTCAGTGATGATGACGGCTTGTACTGTACATTTCGCACAGAGATGCGGGGACATCCTGAGACACTGTACCTACACCGTCGCACACGGACACATACACGCACACCAGTTTCCTGTACTTGTAAATAGCGCCATTGCTTATCTATCTGCAGAACCGTGCCATGTATCCCGAGCACTGGTATATTTATTACTAGCAGAAGATGAGCAAAATGTTTCAGCATGTAAAGGGAACAGTGCCAAGAATAACTTCCGCAGACTTCAGTCATTCAGACAGCAAAGGGAATATGTCAGAGAAATAACATGTCAGGATGTTCAGCTCAGCCTCGTGTCAGTGGTAATGATCCTCATAATGAAATTCAGAAAACTTCCACCATAACTCTGAAAGTGAGGACTCAGGAAGGTCTGTACTGCGACATCCTGAATACATGTCCTGCTACACAGGCTGGGACTCACCTGCACCTCACCTTGACATTAGCAGGGGAGCTTACTCCCGGTAAAGCTACAGTATGCTGTGCACTAAATCTCCTATAATGTATATGCTAATACATCTAGATTTTATATATTGTTGTCCATGTCAGAGAGGGAGAGTAGAGAGATGGCCCCTAGATAGCCAGGTCCCGGCACCTGCGCAATGGATCTGGCAGACGCTGGGACCTGCGCATGCACACAAGCGGCTACTTGAGTGCGCATGTGCAAACCTATGGCTTCTATGGACTGCCTCAGCTGCAGCCTATAGAAGCCAGCTAGGGCTGACGATCAGAAAGGGAGTGGCTTTCTATGGAAAGCCAACTCTCTGCTAATCGCAGCCTGGTCTGGCAGTCCCAAAGGGAGGAAACACCTTCCATAGGGACTGCCTGTCCTGCGGGTGACTGGCAGGTAGGACATCCAATAGGAAGTCACCGCCAGTCCCAGTGAAGCCAGTGCAGTCTCACGGACTGCAACTGGCAAAGCTGAGCTCAATGAAGTGGCGGATTTTATTAGTGGGGTTGCAGTCCTGTATGCAATAGGGAAAATCCACCACTGGAACTTATATTCCATAGCATAATACTAAACTGGTAATACAAACTTGTCATCATTTTATATTTTTCAACAGAACCATCTTGAGCAATATAAGAGGTCATTCCGAATTTAGCACAGCTACGATCACTTACACTGACAAGCGGGGGGACACCAAGCACAGGGTTAGTCCGCCCCGCATGTCAGGCCGCCCCCCGCCCTCTCCGTACAAGTACAAAAGCATCGCACAGCGGCGATGCTTTAAGAGTAACTCCCAGCCAGCGCAGCTCCTGCAGCTGGCTGGGAGTAACTCGTTGCTGCCCTGGGTCGCTGCGGCTGCGTGTGATGTCACGCAGCCGCTGATACCCACCCCCCCACACAGTCCGGCCCCGTCGACGGCCGAATGCCGCTGTGCTGCCCCCTCTCGCCCAGCAACCGCCTCTGCCTGTCAGCTAGGCAACGGCAGCCGTTGGCTGTCAGCCATGCGCCAGCGTACTGCGGTGCCAGCGCATGCGCAGTACTGACCTGATCGCTGTGCTGCGATAAATTGCAGTGAGCGATCTGGTCAGAATGACCCCCATTGTTTTATGAGTTTTTTATGTGCAAATCATCCACCATATGTCTCAACTGGTGTTTCTGTGTGACATGACAGTGTGTAAATGTAGAACTCTATAGTGTATATAAGCAGGTCACCAAAAATCCTATATACCATGTCCCTGGGTGCTCTAAACCTGCAAACATACAAAGCTCAGCCTGGTGCAGTCTCAGGTTTAACATTCAGGATGCTGTAAATGGCAAATTCATTTTCCGTGCAGTGATAGTGTAGAACAATTGTTTGAACAGTAATAACTTTCGCCATAAATATCTGTTTGTATCTGGCCTTTTGTATTCGCATTGGGAAGGAAATATCAGGCAGGGAAAATACAGTGACAAGGGGTATAGCTCTGGCTGGAGAGGTTGCTGGATTATACACAAAACGCTGGTTGCGCATTTCGTGTCCTACACAGGTCAGGGGCTGTTCTTCCCAGCCGGGGAAATGTCAGCTAAGATGGACGGTGGCTGTGAGGCTGCTGCAAATGTAATTGGAATCCGGCAAAATTGTTTCAAAACTAGCGCAGAGCATTATAATGTCCATTATTCCCCTTTGCCGCCTGCGGAATTAAGCTATTACTGGCATTAAAAATTAAAGAACTGATTTGAACATAGGAAAACAGCATCAGCAGCATGTACTGTATACGTGGGGGCTCGTTCCCTATAGATGAGGCGTGTTCTCGTTCACAGTATTCTGCAGGGTGCATGGTGACATTCTGGAGGGGTGTATGTGCAATGTGCTTCGCCGGGTATTTGTATTGTACCCATAGAACAGAAATGAAGACATAATGGCTCTGATTCGTGTGTGGTTGGAGGAGGCATGCACTGGTATGGTAATGCAGTAGGGGGTGTCTGATATAAGTAGATGGATGCTGACATTCGGGATCCCAGCAGGTGAAATACCGACGACGTAATCCCAACACTACTTGGAATGCTAGTGACATTGATCACTATCCTAGCGCTGAGACCCCGACATTAATCACTAATCCAGTGCTGGGATCCTGAATGAGGATTTACCGGACCTGCCGAGAGGTAAGCCATTTAGGTTTAGGCTGTGGGGAGGGGGATGTAGGGTTAGGCACCCACGGGGAGAGCTAGGGTTAGGTGGCGGGGAAGGGAGGGTTAGGTTAAGGCTGCGGGAACGGTTTGGTTAGGGTTAGCCACCACCAGGGAGGGATAGGGTTAGTGCGCAGGGGGGAGGGTTAGGGTCAGGCTGCGGGGAAGGGAGGGTTAGGGTTAGGGGATTAGTGATAGCTGACAATGGCACGAGGAGGGGTGGGGGGGTGGGGGGCTGCAGATGCCTGAAATCCCCAACTCCGAAGATTGTTACTTAAAATGGGGGAAAACTCTAAAATTTTAACAATTAAAAAAAAAAAAAACATTTTGTTTAAACAGCATAACAGTCAACTCCTGTGCTCAACAGGCCATGTTTTAAGGATTTCGACCTGTGGATAGAGGGCTTGGCTAATTACTGACCCAGCAAAATTGACCAACTCACCCGTGCATGTTTAATGAAATCCAGAAAACACGGCCATGTTGGGCGTACTTGTGGGCTGGTGTTGGGAACGGGTGTAGTACGTTATGCCGGCGCATGGGATCCCGGCGCCGGTATGCTAGCATTGGGGTGAGCGCAAAAGAGCCCTTTGCGGGCACGGTGGCGAGCTACGCGCGCCACTCTATTTATTTTCCCTCTGGGGGTGTCGTGTATACCCCAAAAGGGAGAATAGTTGTCGGTATGCCGGCTGTCGGGAGTCCGGCACCGGTATGCTGAGCGTCGGGATCCCGACAGCCGGCATATCAAATGCCTCCCGTTGGGAACCACTGCTGTATAATAATGGCGCCTATTGTATACACTATTTACTGTTTGGCATTTATACCTGCAGGACTCCCCGAAATTCAGGAGTCTTCGGGAGACTCGTGTATCATGTAATCATTGCTTGTAGATTTATCTTGATATTACCATTGGTGCCTGTTGTCTACAGGGTGTTGGAGGCCACAAGATCTGGAGAAGTGAGGACTCCTGGTGGGAGAAAGACAGAAATCCCCCATCAAATATTATAATCACCACATGCCTCCCATTCCTGCGAGATTCCCTTCCAGAGGTTGGAATGGGCAGATTTCTACGTATTTGGAAATTTATATTAAAGCATCTGCTTTATAAACCTACAGTATCTGGCTACATAAAATCTTAAAATTGAGAGCAACACCCCCGGATCAGATATGCACAACATCCAATGACTTCCGCATGATTATATATATTTTATATATACATACATATTTTATATGCATAAATGTCATTTTTTTTAAGTTCATCTTTAAAGATCTAGGTTGTTAACACCGATACGTACAGTACTCAAATTTTCACTTTGAAAACACTGAAAGTGCAGAAACTAATTAAGGTAATAAAACATTTTTCCACGTCAGATGGAAAAATTTTATTGTCTTTTACATGAGTGCATTTTATTTATCTTGCAAATTATTTTATTCACACTACTGATTCATTCCAAAGGCATATCATTATATCCCAGCTGAGATATGGAAAATTATGTATATGAGGAGGAGCATCATGGGTTAACCCCTCACCAACCAGATGGATTTTACCTTCCTGATGAAAAAAAATATAATAATTTTGCTGTTTGTCAGTTAAATTAATAAAATTCAAATTACTTGTGCACCCGAGTGAATTTAAGATGCACCCCGCCACTGACAGGCCTGTTCCAGGGGCGTAAGATTACTACTATAATTGGCGTAGCCGCATCTGGTTCTTGTCAACAGAACTGCAGCGGATGTTTAATATTTCATAGTGCAGGGACAAGGAACAGAAAGTTATTAAAGTTTATACTGAAGTAGGTGATACCAATTATGGAAATGGGTTTGGAATATGAGCAGAATAAAAGCTCAGGGCTGTTAGAAAGCACTGTGCATACATGCTGGGCACTAGGACCCAGTAAGTTCTGTCCTCCAATCTGATGTGCCACTGCACCATGTGACTGCTGCCATCAGTACAGAGAGGGTTGATTCTATTTCGGAGTGGGAGAAGGGACCTTCTGACGTATCTAGGGGAGGAGACACGTCACCAGGGGGAGGAGCTACGGGCGAACAGGGTACCCGAAAAGCAGTGGCGTATCCGGGGGGGGGGCACTCGGGCCCGTGCCCCCCCTGTCATTTCTGGCCTCCGTCCCCCGTTCTCCCCCGGCGCCGCACAGGGAGATGACGGGCGCCCGCTGAGATTGTGTTACCAGCGGGCGCTCGGCTCCCTGCACAGCGGTAGCCGGAGGCAGGAGCTCAGTACTGAGCTCCGGCTTCCGGCGCTGTCACTGTGCGCCGTGCGCTATGGGAGAGACGTCAGTCATGACGTCTCTCTCATAGTGCAGAGGAGCGGACGCCCAGGGAGGAGGAGGACTGCAGCGGCGCGGGAATGGGGCTCGGTAAGTATGTTTTTTTCTTCCTTAATGCAGCGGGGGCATCCCCTGGGGGCAAACTACGGGGGACATTACTACTGGGGGGCATCAACAAGGGGCATTACTACTGGGGGGGGCAAACTACTGGGGCCATTATAACTGGGGGGCATCTACTGGGGGCATCACTACTGAGGGGTCATCTATTGGGGGCAGCTACTGGGGGACATTTTTACTGGGGGCCATCTACTGGGGGCATTACTACTGGGGGGTCATCTATTGGGGCAAACTCGTAAAGGGCATTATTACTGGGGGGTCATCTATTGGGGGCAGCTACTGGGGCATTATTACTGGGGGGCATCTACTGGGGGCATTACTACTGGGGGGTCATCTATTGGGGGCAGCTACTGGGGGACATTTTTACTGGGGGGCATCTACTGGGGGCATTATTACTGGGGGGCATCTACTGGGGGCATTACTACTGGGAGGTCATCTATTGGGGGCAAACTTATAAGGGGCATTACTACTGGGGGCAAACTACTGGAGGACATTATTACTGTGGGGTATCTACTGGGGGCAAACTGCTGGGGGACATTATTACTGGGTGGCATCTACTGGGGGCAAACTACTGGGGGACTATTACTGGGGGCCAACTACAAAGGTGCCAACTACTGGCGGCGTAACTACAGGGGCATTACTACTGGCGGCTTAACTACAGGGGCATTACTACTTGGGGGCTAAACTACAGGGGGGCCAAACTACTGGGGGCTTAACTACAGGGGCCAAACTACTGGGGGCATTACTACTGAAGGCTAAGCTACAAGGGGGCATAACTACAGGGACTAAACTACAATGGGGAAACTACAGGGGGGCATTACTACTGGTGGCTAAACTACTGGGGGCATTACCACTGGAAGGCTAAACTAAAGGGGGCAGGGGTAAACTACTGAGGTCATGACTGCAGGGGAATTACCACTGGGGGCATAATGACTGGGGGCATTACTACAGGCAACATTACTACTGGGGGCAATACGGGCATTGCAGAAGGGGCACCACTACTTGGGGGTCTATATAAGGGGCACTACCAGTACAGTGGACATTGCATAATGAGCGCTACAACTGTGGGCATTGTATAAGCGCCACCTCACATGCACCGAAGCCGCACGCAAATGTACTTGCCCCTTCCATGGTGCCCCCCCTATCATTTTCTTCTGGATCCGCCCCAGCCGAAAAGTACCCTCGCGGGCTCGCTTCGCTCGCCGCGCTTCGGGCTCGGTTGCTCGCTCCGCTCGCCACCTGATTACTAAAGGTAATAGTTGGTGGCGTGGATAGTAGAGGAACTATCCCGCTGGCCTAGCTCCTCCCCCTTGTGTTGTGACTCCTCCCCCAGATGGAAAAGGTCCCTTAGCCCACTTGATTCTAGCATCTACCGTACAGAGAGTACTGTGTGAGACTGAAGTAGAAGTAACATGGCTCGAGACAGAACTCTCCTGTTTATTATGCAGTGTTTACCCGAATGAGGCTGTTCTATCAACCCTGCACCAATTACCTGCAAGCAGCATACACTCCCCGGCTGGAGAGCTGTAAAGAACCCCACTATGCTGGAGCCCTGATTCATCACCACCACCAGCATGCATACAACAGTGAGTACGGTGGCACCTGTTATACTTTATCCACTGGCGTGTGCCTATAAGACTCTGCAATATCACACTACACACACATCACTCACATGGCACATGTGGTCCACAGTGTGTGTACGCACACTACACAGAGTCACAGGATGAATGTGCTGGAATTATGCGGCACGTTCCTTGGTGGAGGTGCGGGTTGCCGGCCGGAACTCAGGTGTTTTTTTTTTAACACTGCCATCATTTACTAGGCAAAACTAAGGCTTGTAAATGATTGCCACTTTAAAAAAAATGTCCCATAGCCACCTATCTCTTTACTCTGGTTCCTACAGACAAGAAGTAGCAGTGATGACAGTGAGATATTTATGTACCCTTCTCTGTCATCACATCCTGCCCCTGTTGCTTAAAGTCAGATTCTTTCTTTTATGAGGTAAATCTGTTATTGATTTATAGGCCATGATTTGAAGACAGTTCTATTATATTAAAGGTTAATTAGGTTTGAACTTTTATATTTAAATATTCCTGAAATCATAAACGACTTCTTTTTTACAATTATAGGGCGTAATTCAGACTGCATCGCTGCAGTGATCGCAGTGTGAATTACTTTGTGGAGAGCGCACACGCAGCGGCCGCACTGCGCGTGCGCACCCCGGGAGCCCAGTGAGGTGCTATCAGTATCTCACTGGTTGCGATTGCCTCTGCCTCACTGACAGGCAGAGGTGGTCGCAGGGCGGAAGCGGGCATGCCAACGGCGTTAGAACGCCATGGGTAGGGCACAGTCCGGACAAATGAGGCGTGTCCGGACTGTTGGGGGGACGGGCCGCAGCGGCTGCGTGACGTCACACGCAGCCGCTGCGACCCGGAATGCGTCGGGTAGCTCCCTGCCAGCGCGCAGAAGCTGCGCAGGTAGGGAGCTACTTGTCAGGTACAAAAGCATTGCCGCCGTGCGATGCTTTTGTACCTGTGCGTGGGGGAATTGGGCTTGACATGCGGGGCAGACTAGTCCCCCCTCATGTCAGAGTAAATGATCATAGATGTGCTAAATTTAAGACCTCTACGATCAACTCTGAATTACCCCCACAGTTTTTTTCTCTATGGACTTTGCAGCCTCTTAAAGATATACTATGGGTTTCAACCTGCGGCCCTCCAGCTGCTGTGGAACTATCCATCCCAGCATGCCCTGCCTCAGTTTTAGCATACCTTAATAGCAAAACTATGGCAGGGCATGCTGGGATGTGTAGTTCCACAGCAGCTGAAGGGCCGCAAGTTGAAGACCTAGACCTTTGTATGATCCTGCACCCGAGGGGCCTGTTCTCCAAACTGGCAGGAGCCAAAGCATCTGGGTTTGGAGACTCGCTGCATGGTGTGTGACCACGATGGCCTCTGCAAGTGTCCCCGGAGCCTCCTCAGGACATGTCCGCTATGCCTCATTGTAAGGCAACACTTACAGTAAAGACATGTCATTAAACAATACATTAAATTTTGTGAAGATAGAAACAAATTGCCTTTTTTTTCTTTCCAGGACCGTAACTTAATAAACTGCCAGGAACAGCGTAAATGTGAATTCACTGATTGTCCTACATTGCAGAAAAAGGCGGCTAAACGGCTGATTTGTAAGATAATGAGGAACAAGTTTAAACAATGGCTTTTCCTGTCTGTGTGCGCCACGTTCTATCGATGCTTCAGTTCCAAGACTGAGATCCTGCGAGTGTGTTTCAATCAAGGACGATTGTTTCATTTCCCCGCCATCAGTCCCCTTTTTTCAAGATGACAAGAGAAATATTTATTGTTGGAACTGCGCATACAGATATTTCTGCGGGACCTCAGATGTTCCATAACGATTTGCCTGTGGGCAGCCTTGGTTTAATCAATGCTAGAACTCACCGCAAATGGATTTTTCGGAGGAAACTTTTCTTCAAGTATTTCCGCTCATAGCCTGTCTGTCAATGAAAGGGAAAAATAAAATAATTCAAACAAGACCCACCGGAGCTCCTGGAAACCTTCCTACAAGTCATGTATCACCAGGCAGAGAACTGGGGCTCACATGCTTCATAAGCGGAGAATGTGGGTCAGGGTCATGACCTTTCCTTCATATTTTATTGCTGACAATGTGATTTGTTTCAACTTTACAAATTGCACTCAGGATTTAGGTGTAGGATATAGTACTGGGCTCGTTAGCAGGTTATCGGATATTTATCTCATAACGGGAAACAGTGTGATAGAAATGTTATGAAGATCTTCTGTTATTTTTTATAACGGGCCTGAGTATGAATAAGTGCAGCATTGTTATGATTATTATTAACACTCTGTTTCGCTGCAGATATTTCTCATTGTTAATGATAATATCCCCAATATTATATGCAAATGCGGGGGGTTTCCAGTTGCCCAGAAACCTCCCTTCTCTTGGCAATGGCAAGCGGCTCAAATTATGAAAACAATAACAATGGTATATAATACGGTTACTAGAGCACAGGGCCGGCTCTGGGGCTCTCTGCGCCCCGGGCGGCAATAGGGGGCGTGGCTTTGTACAGAGGGCGTGGTCATTTACGCCCCCTGTACAGACTGAAATGATGTGCGGTACGCGATGACGTCATCGCGCACCGCACACCAAAGGTCCTCTCCACGAAGGGAAACTAGACGCGTAGCATCTAGTTCCCTTCGTGGAGAGGACCTTTGCTGTGCGGTGTGCGATGACATCATCGCGCACCGCACAGTAAAGGACCTCTCCACGAAGGGAAGCTAGACGCGTGCGCGTCTAGTTTCCCTTCACAGCGGCAGCGGGGGGCACAGCAGCAGCTGATCTTGCCCTGGTGCGGCGCCCTCCGGAAGGCGGCACCCCGGGCAAAAGTCCTGCTTGCCGTGGCAAGATCCGCTACTGCTAGAGCAGCCGCCACATCATGCAGTTCAAGGTACAGAGCAGAGATGCTCCATATGCACAGTGGTAGCAGCTTCTTCTACCAAATTTACTGTGTCTGTGAAACGGAGTCCTCAATCAGTGCATTGGACCAGAGAGTAGCCACCAGGAAGAAGAGACAGGAGCCTTACTATGAGGTGGGAGAATGTGTGCTTAGTAAATGAAGTACTGGTTTGTGAAAGGCTCCTCTGGGGGAATCTGACGCAACGCATGCGCACAGAGTCAGTGTCCGGAATCTGAGCCGGCGCCGGAGGCTGTGGGAGGATGATCAGTAGATCTCTCTCCTGCCACTATGCCTCCATAGGCTTAATGCAGTTTACTTTACACTATCTGAAAATGGTATATAAACTGACGTGGCCAATCAGGGACAGAGTTTTTGAATTGACGCTGTGTCTGTGAATTTCTTCTTAGCAAGTTGTCTTTGGTATTTTCTAAAGACTCTTCCACAATACCTGACATTGCGCAGGCGCACAGAGTCAGTTTCTGAAAGACTTGGAAGGAGAATGATGGCTGCGGGATAAGGAATAGCAAGACCTCTCGCCGACGAAAATACCTCCATAGGCACAAAGCGGCCACTGCAATCTGGGGTGGCCACCCCTTGTGGACAAAAATTGGATTCACACACTAGATGTGTAATAGTGTGTGGTTTTTTTTTTATTATTATTTTCTTTTTGAAACCCACATCTCCAAATCACCCATTCAACATTTTCTTACTAATCATTTGTGAAAGGTCTTTTTCGGTACAGATTGGCACCCTACTACTTGCCCCCAAAAATATTTGTGGCTTGTTCCCAGACCAAGCCGGGGAGTAGCCGCAAATATTTGGTACTACCTAAATGTACTTAGGAGGGACCACATATATCTTTGATATCTGCTGCGATCCCTCCATTCCCTCCTTCAGCCGCACACAGCTGTCCATGGGGGTTGCGATGCTGCCAGATTTACTGATGTCCGGAATACAGAGCATTCCAGAGCTTGGCCCCCTCACCTACTGCCATCTGAAGATGCCATTAACCATTTGTACCTTATGGGCTACACATCGCAAACCCAGCAGGCAGAAGGTTCCTCTAGAACAGTGGTTCTCAAATTCAGTCCTCAGGACTCCACACGGTTCACGTTTTCCAGGTCACCCATCAGCTGCACTGTGTGTATTACCAACTCTCACATTTTAAAAACTCAACAGGTGACCTGCAAAACATGAACCGTGTGGGGTCCTGAGAACTGAGTTTGAGAATCTGTGCTCTAGAACATCCCCGGAAGTTGGCGCTATGCATGTGTGGTCAGCAGGACCGCACATGCACCCAGATCGCATTGCAAATGTAGTGATTGATAAATGGTCCCCTATAGCCCCTGATAAATATTGCTGAACTGCTTCCAGTCGTAGCCCTTGGAAACGGCCGAGCCATGGGATTGAACGGGAGTGCACTGACTGGCCAGAGTGTGATATTGCCCTGCAGCAGACACAACTCCCACCATTATTTGCCCACAGATATCGTCTGCTATGGCAGAGATGCCCATTTGTAAGTTGATCAATGATACATGAGGCCAATTGTGTTACATTGTGCAGGTTCGAGCTCATATGAGTTTGTCAGGTTATAAAAGATACATTTTTTCTGCCAGGTCATTATACACTATTGAGAACTCTTTTTGTTGAAGATGAATGCTGTAAAGTGTCCTTGTGTCACCGCAGTGGATTCAGAGATTGTGAGTTTTGCTTGTTAAAGTTAATATGATTTAATTAAGATGTCGTTTCACATCCAGAAGCCGCAGTTGAAGCCCTTGAGGTGATAGGATCAGTTACTCTGATGGGGTGTCCAGTAAAGTGCCCGTAACAGCCCTTAGAGATGAGCTGGCACTCAGGACACACGTGTACATTTCTGCAGAGCGGACTCAAGTGATCACATGTATCGGAGGCGATGAGACACAGAGTAACACACAAGCTCAAAGCTTTCTACGTGACATTGGGCCTAATTCAGATCTGATCGCTGGGCAGCGATTTTTGCAGCCCTGCAATCAGATAGTCGATGTGTAATTTTGCGATCGCATGTGTTTCGGAGCTGCACAAACTGATTTTGTGCAGTCTGTGCGCAGCCCAGGACTTACTCTTCCAGTGCGATGAGAACAGGCTGATCGGGGCCGGAGCTGACGTCAGACACCCTCCCTGCAAACGCTTGGACACGCCTGCGTTTTTCCAGACACTCCCTGTAAACGGTCAGTTGCCACCCACAAATGCCCTCTTCCTGTCAATCTCCTTGCAAACACCGGTGCAAATGGATTTTTCGCACCATTCCGTCGCAGGGGGGCGCCAATGTCCGTTGCAGCCGTGCAACGCACCGGCGCAGTGTGGTGCATACGCATGCGCAGTTCGGATCTGATCGCCTGCTGTACGAAAATGCACAGCAGCAATCAGATCTGAATGACCCCCATTGTTGTATAACTTTTGAGCAGATAAATGGCAATGCCGGCTGGAATCAGACACAAAACAAACGGGAAAATGTTTTTAATCCATGTGCATAAACTATGGATAGGAGGCGTGTTATATATTTCTTAGTTTTACCTGTCTGTGTGTGTTTCGCCCATGCTTTTACAGATTCAGCTACAGTTTATTTTATTCCCTTTGGATATGACACAGATCTGCTGTCTGCATCACCTACAACTGTATCAAGTAAACAGACCCCAATCAATAGCAGAGTGCAGCCTGGTGCTATAAATACTGTATGCCTCTATAAAGCAGCAGTCAGATAGGCAACGCATTTAATAAGACTTGCACTCTACAATATTCTCTTATTGAATTACGCTATTATGCTTTAAATTGCAGTAATTGAATGTTACACACCCCTCATCTTGTCTCTGTGAACTTTGCTGTCCGATGCCAGAAATTTTCCAACATATGATTTAGGGTCAGGCTTCAGCCCAAGAATATGTATGTGTTGCGGGGGCCATCCTGTAGGCCCCTACTGGGGAGTTTTATGGGTAAGGAGAAATTACCTTCACATATAATTCTTTTTTCCCTGGCAGCTGAGTGACGGCACATTGATATCACTCCTGCAGAGTGGACAATGCAGTTACATGACTAAATTCATTTTACTACTGTACGTGCAACACAGAATTAAAAATGAAATGACTGTATTCTATCAGTAATAAAATATGTTTAATAAAAACACGTTTTAAAATTATATAATAGAGTAGTTTGCAACTAGCCTTAATCCCCCCCTGTTGCACCCCGCAATTCAATTGACTTGGAGAAACGCTCCATGACTTTCCATAAGGGTCACGGGTGTGATGCAATATCCCTGCAGTTGGTATGCTGTTAGTCACATGACCAATGAGAATGACAGTAGGGGATGAGGTACTTACTTTACCCCTCCCCTGTCCCCTCCCCAGCCCTAACCTGCCTGGGGCGGCATCTAGGGACAAGATTCGGGGGGTGGCGGCTAGGGCTAAGACTCAAGGGTGGTGGTGGTGGGGGGGGGGGATGGTTAGGGTGCCCTAAACTTAACAGTCGCCCCGATACTTACCTTTGGGGTGTCGTCGGTCGGTGTTCCGGCAGCGGGATTCTGGGTGGTGTTGGGGTTCTGGGTGGTGTCGGGATTCTAAGTGGTGTCGGGATTCTGTCGTCGGTCATCCCGACTGCCAGGATGCTAGCTGCACCCCAGCGCCACCTAGTGCTAACATACTGTGTATAGATATTCTTTCTCCAGCTTGATTGCTGCCAGCCCTGACCCCATCACTTTATTTCCCACCCTGTAAAGAACAAATAATTGCTCTTCATACAAAGGACTCATTATGTTGATGGCTTCCCTAGGCAAAAATGCGCAATGTGATGAAACGAGCGTCTTGCTGGAGATGTCCATAGCTACAGACCCAGACCAGGGATAATCCTGATGGACACTGTAATCTTAGAGTTGTAATTAAGTGTGAAATGAAAAATATATCCCAGGAAAACACAATGTTATGCAGAATACGCATGATGTTACAGGCAGGACAGTTATTCCATAGGAGACAGATATATTATCGGGGAGTTCTGCCTCCCTCTGTATAATTACCTAATGTCTATGCACACAGACGTCTCTCATCATTTGCTAGAAGAGGCTTCTCCTTTAATGTTAGGACATAGAGAAGCTTCAGCTGAGTGCGGAGTACAATGATAAAAGCATATTAATGAGGTAAATTAGAAGCCACTGCCGATATACATTAGAGGAGCTTGTAGTGATCTCCCAAACTCCTAATACAGAGACGGGCATGCGGCTAATGACAATTTAAAGTGCACTTGCAACCAGGGTCTTAGCATATCATTTGCATATTTGAATAAGCGAAGAGCATTAGTGTCCTTGAACTAAATTTGCTCCATTTCTCTGCAAGTCCCCAACTTCCCTGTTCTACAAAGAATAAACTGTATTTCTGCACATCCTCACTCTCTCTCTCTCTCTCTCTCTCTCTCTCTCTCTATATATATATATATAAAAATAGAGTGCAATAGAGCGCCTGATAGTGTTTATATGTTAAAATATTATTGTATAGCCAGTTCACCCTGTGAGGTGTGTAAAGTACAATTTTTTTAAAAAAGAACAACTTAGCTCCTTGGAGGCAGCTTTGATCAGATGACGCTTTAGAACATGTAAGTTAAAAAACAAAAGAAGAACATAGTGTGTACTGTTTTTACAGAGTTAAAAATGCATATAAAACTCTAAACGTAGGAACCTTGCTAGTCCCAATAGCCATACAGAAGTTTGTCAGAATACAAATAAAAGCACAATTTATTATAACAATCCTGACGCAAAGGCAGGTAGCAAACGTACAAGATAAAAACAATTAGGTAGCTTATCTATCCATGATTGGAAATGTCGTATAAACAGCAATTTCGTAACCAGAGATTCAATTTAAAATCCTGTAGCAAATGCAGGTATCATACGTACGAGATAAAAACATAAAAACGGCTTATCTGTCCAATGTTAGAAGTATCAGGTGAGCAGCAAGTCCCAATCCCAACGCGTTTCGTCCTTTAGCAGAGGACTTCTTCAAGGGGATCATATATATATAGATAGTGTGGCAGGAGAGGTACTTTGCCACCTGTAAGCTACACACAGGGTCCTGGGGGTGGATGGGAAGTGTGGATGGACCGGGTTCCCATCCATTTGGCCCAGACCAGGTCTTATAGGCTTCTTAGCCCAAGAAGCTGCTTCATCAGCCAGCACCTGGGTGCTGGGTATAAAGCAGAGTCTCTCCCATGAGTCAGGGCTCCTGAAGGCAGTTAGTGTCCAGGTGATAGGCCTGCTAGGGACAGTGGGATCCGGAGGGCTGGGCCACTAGTGTCAGGATGCCGGGACCTGAAGGGTTCCTTATTAAGTAAGAGGGAGTGAGGCAGGGCCTAACCCCCCTGGTAGTTTATACTAAAGACAGTGATCTTTGTTTTATGTATATCTTTGTTTTTGAGCAACCTGAATAAAAGGTATTTGTTGTTTTTGCACAAGCCTGGAGTCGGTCGTTGGTGGATTTTTGTAGCAGAACACATTCTAGCAAGTCGCCTGTTATAAATATATATAATATTTATATCCTCCAGAATCAGATCGCACACACTATTGAGGGTTAAGTCAGTAGGTGCCCGGTTAAATTCATCTGGTATTTGAGTCTACAGTAATCCAACTTGAAAAACAGTAGCAAACCAGCACACCACCTTTTTAAGCAATGAAAAACATTCTTTAATACTTAAAAAGCTTCAGCTTTCATATACAAAAATGCAGCATATATACTCATCCAAACTTTTTGGGATGGCTGGCCATGTGTCTATTAGCTGACTACATCCATGAAGTTTGGATGAGTATATATGCTGCATTTTTGTATATGAAAGCCTGAAGCTTTTTAAGTATTAAAGTATGTTTTTCATTGCTTAAAAAGGTGGTGTGCTGGTTTGCTACTGTTTTTCAAGTTGGATTACCGTAGACTCAAATACTATATATATATACACACACACACACACACACACACACACACACACACACACACACACACACACACACACACACACACACACACTGCTCAAAAAAATAAAGGGAACACTTAAACAACACAATGTAACTCCAAGTCAATCACACTTCTGTGAAATCAAACTGTCCACTTAGGAAGCAATTCTGATTGACAATCAGTTTCACATGCTGTTGTGCAAATGGAATAGACAACAGGTGGAAATTATAGGCAATTAGCAAGACACCCCCAATAAAGGAGTTGTTCTGCAGGTGGTGACCACAGACCACTTCTCAGCTCCTATGCTTTTTGGCTGATGTTTTGGTCACTTTTGGAAGCTTGCGGTGCTTTCACTCTAGTGGTAGCATGAGGCAGAGTCTACAACCCACACAAGTGGCTCAGGTAGTGCAGCTCATCCAGGATGGCACATCAATGCGAGCTGTGGCAAGAAGGTTTGCTGTGTCTGTCAGCGTAGTGTCCAGAGCATGGAGGCGCTACCAGGAGACAGGCCAGTACATCAGGAGACGTGGAGGAGGCCGTAGGAGGGCAACAACCCAGCAGCAGGACCGCTACCTCCGCCTTTGTGCAAGGAGGAACAGGAGGAGTGCTGCCAGAGCCCTGCAAAATGACCTCCAGCAAGCCACAAATGTGCATGTGTCTACTCAAATGATCATAAACAGACTCCATGAGGTTGGTATGAGGGCCCGACGTCCACAGGTGGGGGTTGTGCTTACAGTCCAACACCGTGCAAGACGTTTGGCATTTGCCAGAGAACACCAAGATTGGCAAATTCGCCACTGGCGCCCTGTGCTCTTCAAGCAGGTTCTCACTGAGCACATGTGACAGACGTGACAGAGTCTGGAGACGCCAAGGAGAACGTTCTGCTGCCTGCAATATCCTCCAGCATGACCGGTTTGGCAGTGGGTCAGTAATGGTGTGGGGTGGCATTTCTTTGGGGGGCCGCACAGCCCTCCATGTGCTCGCCAGAGGTAGCCTGACTGCCATTAGGTACCGAGATGAGATCCTCAGACCCCTTGTGAGACCATTTGCTGGTGCGGTTGGCCCTGGGTTCCTCCTAATGCAAGACAATGCTAGACCTCATGTGGCTGGAGTGTGTCAGCAGTTCCTGCAAGACGAAGGCATTGATGCTATGGACTGGCCCGCCCATTCCCCAGACCTGAATCCAACTGAGCACATCTGGGACATCATGTCTCACTACATCCACCACCGCCACGTTGCACCACAGACTGTCCAGGAGTTTGACGAATGCTTTAGTCCAGGTCTGGGAGGAGATCCCTCAGGAGACCATCCGCCACCTCATCAGGAGCATGCCCAGGCGTTGGTGGCAGGTCATACAGGCACATGGAGGCCACACACACTACTGAGCCTCATTTTGACTTGTTTTAAGGACATTACATCAAAGTTGGATCAGCCTGTAGTGTGTTTTTCCACTTTAAGTTTGAGTGTAACTCCAAATCCAGACCTCCATGGGTTAATAAATTTGATTTCATTGATAATTATTGTGTGATTTTGTTGTCAGCACATTCAACTATGTAAAGAACAAAGTATTTAATAAGAATATTTCATTCATGCAGATCTAGGATGTGTTATTTTAGTGTTCCCTTTATTTTTTTGAGCAGTGTATATAGTGACAAAAATCACATGTCCTGGGTATAAGTTACAGTTGCAGGTCACAAGTAATTCACAGGTCGCATAACAGAGCAGGGCTTTTGCAAACAGTGTGTAACTTCTCCAGAGACCACTAAATTCCAGGACCACTAACAGTAACCACCCTCTGGTCTATTACCTGGGCGACTAGTTCACCGTCAGGAGCCCTGTTTCTTCTGCCTGATACCTTTTTAAAACAAGTTGACAGGTCCTGCAATCAGGCTTGCTGTTTCGTAGAGTTGATCTCACAGAATACCTGGCCTGGATTCAGGGTCTGATTAAGGGTTCCAGCCGCCCTAGTCTAATACAGAAGTATGTCTTCCTCCCGTTCAATAACTTGGTAAGAAGTAGTCAGGTACAGTAACTGTAGGGTAACTTTACCAGAGTTCAATAGAAAGTGAGCAATGTATAAAACTGACTCTGGGACTCCGGATTCACCAGGGGGTCCAAATTCATTTGATGCTGGCAAAGATCCTTCAGGGCCATCTGTATAATGTCCCTAGAGCCAACCAATTGGGCTAATTCATGGTGCTATTTGCGATCCAACCGAAATTTCTACGATCCCCTCGCGGGCGCCTGTGTAGGGCCCGTCCTGTGCATGCGCCCACATTACTGTGGGCGCCCCGTAGAAAATGCAAACACCTGTGCCTGTCGCGGGGTGGGGAGGGGGCGGCAACGCTCTGTTTCCTAGGCGGAGGCAGAGTGTTGCGGGGGTGCGACTTAAAAACGGGGGCAGCGGTAGTCAAATGGGGCATGGGCGTGATCGGGGTGGCTGCATGATGTCACACGCAGCCGCTGCAATCACAAAATGGCGACGGGCATCCTGCGGGTGCAGCCAGGCTGCGCCAGCAGGAGGCTACCCTATTTTTAGCAATCTTGCTGAAATTGCGGTGCAACCGCAATATTAGCGTGCTCAAGGGGGCGGCAGAAGCAGAGGCGTCCATTATGTACTGGCAGAGGTTGGGCATTCCCCGCACCTAGTAACAGATGTGCCTCATACATCATTGCTGCAGTCGCACCTAACAGCCCCTTTCGGCGCACCTGGTGGTATATTTACTAAATTTAGATTTGAGTCGGTGTTGATTGATTTTTTTGGTCAATGTTTGATCGATTTTGTGTTTCAGGGTCTAAATCCCACATTTACTACTACACATTTCTCCGCTTCTTGAAAAAGCTGCACTGTGCAGGGAAACGCGTTGGGGGTACGGATTTCTCTTTACACTGTGTGTAGGCGCCCACATCTTCTGCTCTTGCCTATTAAGGAACCGGCCAGGAGCAAGGATATATAAATTTGCCACCAGGAGTCTTCCTACATGTTTGAGGTAAGCACAGCGTAACTACACCCCCGGCCCCGGTGGGCTGAACGAGCAGGGCCACCTAAATAGCTGCGGATGCAATCACCGCTGTATTATAAACGCTCCAGCGCGGCATACTAGCCTTTGGAGACCGGGCTGGACTCACAACCGGTAATTGTTTAAGTGATTCCCTAAACGGGTGAGTGACTTATCGTGTGGAGACCGACAGGAAAGCTCTGAGAGTCTCCACGATGCTGTATTATAATACCACAGTATCCTGGCTGACAGCACAACGCCTATAAATCAAGTTAATTGATGAACATTATTGCTATGACACTCAATTGTTACAATCGCTCCAGTTACTTGTAGCGATTTAAACTACTGTATGTCATGTTTATTGCTACATTACTATCTATTTAAACATTACTGTTGTGAATGTATAGCCACCATAGCTCTTAATGTTACTGTACAGTATCATATATTGTAATTGATGTATTAATCTTTTCTATTAACGGGAATTCACTATGTATTTATTTATTTATTCATTATTAAAATGTATATTATTACTTACTGTGAAACATGTATTGTTGTTTTTTTTTTGTATATTTGTAAATAGATGATTTTTTTATTTTTTTAAAAAGTCAAAAATTATATGTTCGTAAATGTGGTATTTAGGTGTATAGTTACAAAAAAATCAATCTGGGTCAATTTTTGGACAATGGGCCTAATTCAGATTTATTTATTTATTACCAGTTATTTATATAGTGTACACATATTCCGCAGCGCTGTACAGAGAATATTTGGCCATTCACATCAGTCCCTGCCCCAAGGGAGCTTACAATCTATATTCCCTATCACATGTACACACAGACACATTCACACTAGGGTTAATTTTGTTGGCAGCCAATTAACCTACCAGTATATTTTTGGATTGTGGGAGGAACCCGGAGTACCCAGAGGAAACCCACTCAAGTACAGGGAGAATATACAAACTCCACACAGTTGGGGCCATGGTGGGAATCGAACCCATGACCTCAGTGCTGTGAGGCAGTAATGCTAACCATTACACCGTCCGTGCGTTTTTGCACAGCAGGCCATCAGATCTGAACTGTGCATGCGTATGCACCGCAGTGCGCAGGCGCATCACACGGCTACAGTGGGCATCGCCGTCAGCAACGGGATGGGGTGAATGATCCATTTGCATGGGCGTTCGCAAAGTGATTGACAGGAAAATGCCATTTGTGGGTGGCAACTGACTGTTCTCAGGGAGTGTCCCGAAAAACGCAGGCGGGCTCAAGTATTTTCAGGGAGGGTGTCTGACGTCATCTCCGGCCCCGATCAGCAGGATACAATCACACTGAAGAGTACGTCCTGGGCTGCGCAGAGACTGCACAAAATGTGTTTGTACAGATCTGCTACACATGCGATCACACACTTGCACAGCAAAAATACACTCCCCCTGTAGGCGTCGACTATCGATCGCAGGGCAGCAAAAAAACGCTGCCCAGCAATCAGATCTGATTTCGGCCCAATGTTTGGTCGATTTTGTTTTTCAGGGTCTACATTTCATATTTACCAATAGATGATGTTTGATAAAAGTTCTGTTACCACACGGAAACACACATTTCATGGGTAGTGTGTTCCGTTGACGGATGGATGAATCAGTCTGTCTGCACTAGCAAACTACGGGCCTAATTCAGACCTGATCACAGCAGCAAATTTGTTAGCTAATGGGTAAAACCATGGGGGTAATTCCAAGTTGATCGCAGCAGGAATTTTGTTAGCAGTTGGGCAAAACCATGTGCACTACAGTGGAGGCAGATGTAACATGTGCAGAGTTAGATTTGGGTGGGGTGTGTTCAAACTGAAATCTAAATTACAGTGTAAAAATAAAGCAGCCAGTATTTACCCTGCACAGAAACAACATAACCCACCCAAATCTAACTCTCTCTGCATGTTATATCTGCCTCCCCCCCCCCCCCTGCAGTGCACATGGTTTTGCCCAACTGCTAACAAATTTGCTGCTGCGATCAGATCTGAATTAGGCCCTATATCCATGTGCGCCATATGCGGGAATCTGCAAGATCCATGCGCATTGCAACTTGCATACGCGCACGCAGGGGGGGTTTCCGAGTACCTGGAAACCCCCCCTGCACACTGGCGCAGCTCACCGATTTCTAATGGAGGAGCAGGCACTGCGGCTGTGTGTCCGGATGGTAGCTTCATAGGGGCAAATGCAGCGCGCATCTCCTGGCTGCCACACAGACTACGCAGTACCCATGACAGAGCACTGACAGCGATGTGTGCTCGCATGCATAGGGGATCCAGTCGGGGATGCGGCGGCATGTCTTCTTTCTGATTGGCCCAGCCAGCGGGATTTCCAAGGTACTTCCTTTCTCATTAGTAGCCACGGCCTGCCAGCACCGCGGCCCCGCTGTCATGTAGTGACAGCGCTGCGGCCGCACAAGGCACTAATCTCAGAGGTCAGAGGAGGCGACTCTTGTAGATCACAGCTAATTGTGTGGCTGTGGAGCAGCAGCACTGGTGCGCTGCAGTCTGAATGGCCACGGCCACACAGCTCTTACCTTCCTCACTGGTTGCGCCTATCCCCACTACAGCGCAGTGGAAGCATGCTGCGGGACGACCTACTACTCTATGAAGGCCATGCACGCTGTGTTGCCGTGGAGACAGTGAGCAAGCTGGTAAGCACTCACTGAAAATGGGGGTTATTTTATTGTATACAGTAACTATTGCAACCTTGTGTTACTTATTGATCCCCTATCAGTACGTTGTCTCTGTCTCTCCAATATCTCACTCTACCCCTCCCTCATCTCACTCATTCTCTCTCCCACATCTCTCCCCATGTCGCACTCCCTATCCCCATGTTTCTCACCCCAACATATCTTGTTCACCCCACTGCTAATCCCAGCCTACCCTCTTGCTCTGCACTACTACTCACATCCTTCCTCTTATTCTCACTACTAATACTCTCGGCCGCTTGCCACAAAAGGTTCTAGACTGTATGGAGTTCATGCTCCAGGGAGGGAGATAGGCTAACCAGCCCTATCCCCTAGCCTCACAGTATAGTATCACCCTAATCACCACCCCTGCCTCCGGAACATACCCATAATCCATTTTATCCCTGGTGTCCGGAACATACCCTACCCCCAGGCCCCTTAGACATACAGTACCCGCGGGCCCAGGGACATACACTGCTTGCCCTCCTACTTCTCCTCCCCGGCTCCAGGGATGTACACAATACACCATACCACCACCCCCCTTGCCCCAGGGACATATACTGCCCCATATACTACCTAGTGTTAATTCTAGCACCCTACAACTAATCAATGAGGACATATTTTGAACGACTGCAACAATACGTCACCTATATAATTTGACCTTAAAAATGTAAATATGCCCTCCTCACCGATTAGGTGGAGGGTAATATACTGAACACTACCAACCCCCCACCCCACCCCCCTGCACTGGGAATATACACTACCCCCCCCCCCCCCATCTCTCTCCTCTGTGCCCCTCCCTCTCTTTCCATGACTTTCTTGCTCTCTTTCTCCCCATGCCTCCGTCTCTACCCCATGCCTCTCTCTCCCCTGAAAGCCCCTCTCTCCATGCCTCCCACTCTCTCTCCCCCTTGCATATCTCTCTCCATGCACCAGCTTCCAGCCTCCCTCTCGCTCTGTGATTTATATTATATATATCTGTATATATATATATATCTGTATAATCTGGAAACCCCCTCTTAAAATTCCTGCGTTTGCCACTGCCTTGCATGTGAATTAGCCCCAGGGCACTGGAGACCAAATTCTGCCGACATGTAAAACGCTGCAGCTGTAGCAAGAATGAGGCAAAGATTTCACAGGACAGTTTTGGGAACATTACACTAGTATGTATGGTAATATAAATGTAGTTTTGTGTTCAAAAGCTTATGCACTGCTGCATGCTACAGCCATATACACAGTATGTTACACATCTGCCTGCAGCACCGTGTGCTGCACCCTAATGTTTTCCTATATATACTGTCTGTAACCATATATAGTCTATTTGTTACAGCCCCTAAGGATGGTGTGTTTGATATCACGGTTTCCAGACCAAACGTAGTAAATGTAACCTGACATTGGGGGTCATTCCGAGTTGATCGCTCGCTAGCTACTTTTAGCAACTGTGCAAACACATAGTCGCCGCCCACGGGGGAGTGTATTTTCGCTTTGCAGGAGTGCGAACGCCTGTGCGGCCGCGCGGCAGCAAACACATTTTGTGCAAAACAAGACCAGCCCTGTAGTTACTTATTCTGTGCGATGATTGCTGCGACGCGTGACATGGTAATGACGTCAGATACCTGCCCAGAAAACGCCCGGCCACGCCTGCGTTTTTCCAAACACTCGCAGAAAACGGTCAGTTGCCACCCAGAAGCTCCCACTTCCTGCCAATCTCTCTGCGATCGGCTGTGCGACTGAATGCGTCGCTAGAACCAGTGCAAAACCACAATGCTCTTTGTACCCGTACGTCGCTCGTGCGCATTGCGGTGCATACGCATGCGCAGATTAGCCGTTTTATTCACTGATCGCTACGCAGCGAACAACGGCAGTGAGCGATCAACTCGGAATGACTCCCTTTATCTCATGTCAGCAGAGCTTACAGCACAGGTAAGTGTGTGCAGATCCGTATCGGGTTACTGTATAACAGGAATGAACAAAACTCCTAGTATGAACCATTTGTACTGTACGGATGCCAGAACTCACACAAAGTGCTCGTTGTTATAATACCTGCTGCTGCGACATTGAATCAGCGTACACCAATGATTTAATATCGTGTCTGAGCGATTAGCGCACAGGCGGAGGCTTGTGCAGCACTTAGTACTGTGGTTGCAGAGGATTTTTTTATTTTTACTTGACACGTAAATGTGTGTCAGCCTCCAGAGCCTGACAGGGGGGGATTAATCTGCATCGCTTCCATCAAGTATTTCTCTCATTGATGTTAATGGTATGGCTCTTTCCTGCAGGGTTGCCATCAGAATTTGTGGGGCCCGGGACTGATATAACAAGCACTAAGTGGTGTGCCGCAAGGCTCAGTACTAGGACCGCTATTATTCAATATTTTCATTAACGACCTAACAGAAGGTCTAGAGAGCATGTTGTCAATTTTTGCAGATGATTCCAAATTGTGTAAAGTTATAAATGCGGAGGGGGATGCTGAGTCGCTTCAGAATGACTTAGTTAAATTAGAAGCTTGGGCAGCGAAATGGAGAATGCGCTTCAATACAGACAAGTGTAAGGTAATGCACTGCGGTAACAAGAACAAAAATAACACCTACCTACTAAATGGGGTAACATTAGGGGATTCTGTACTGGAAAAGGACTTAGGTGTCCTCATAGATAGCAAACTAAGCAGTAGTACCCAAAGTAGGACTGCAGCAAAGAAGGCTAATAAGATATTAGCATGCATAAAACGGGGAATTGATGCTAGGGACGAGAGTATTATACTCCCGTTATATAAATCACTTGTGAGGCCACACCTTGAATACTGTGTACAATTCTGGGCACCTTACTACAAAAAGGATATCCTGGAGCTAGAAAAGGTTCAAAGGCGGGCGACCAAACTAATTAAGGGTATGGAGACGCTGGAATACGAGGAAAGGCTTGCAAGACTAGACATGTTTACACTGGAAAAGAGGAGATTAAGAGGGGACATGATCAACATTTACAAATATATAAGGGGACAATATAAAGATCTTGCGCAGGACCTGTTTTTGGTTAGATCAACACAGGGAACTCATGGACACTCGCTCAGGTTAGAGGAGAGGAGATTCCGCACAATACGGCGTAAAGGCTTTTTTACGGTAAGGACGATACGTGTTTGGAATTCCCTGCTTGAGGGAGTTGTAATGGCCGACTCAGTCAACACCTTTAAGAATGGGTTAGATAAATTCCTAATGGATAAGGATATCCAGGGTTACGGGGCATAGTCACGCACTATGGTTATTATAAAAAAGAGGGGTAAAACGTAACGGCAGTCATCAACATCAGTCAAAATTTTATACAAAATAATCATGCATAGGAGACCACAAATAGGTTGAACTTGATGGACAATTGTCTTTTTTCAACCTTAGATACTATGTTACCATGTTGTTACTAGTATTTGTTACTAGCTGTTGCCCGTGGCTTTGCCTGCATTGAAGTCACTTCTGAAGACATTTTTGTTCTTAACTGACCAGCAGTGTTATACAGATAGGGCCTTCACCCTCCACTCGCCCTGAGATCTTGCCCCACCCCCTGCGCACACAGATCTCAGCCAGCCACGCCTTCCCACACCACTTGCCCGAAGGCACTGAGTAAAATTCAGTGTTTTGTTTACTAGTTACCCCCCACCCTTCATCCCTCAAATATAGACATGGTTGATATTTACTGTAGCTTATCCTGTTCCCTGGCATATACCAAATAAAGCAGTGAAGGTTTTATCGAAATCCGTTCAGTAGTTTCTGAGCTCCCCAGAAACAGAGAGAGACACAAATTCTAAAAATGACTAATTCGGTCTAGACACCCTGCAAACTATACGTCTAAGTGCAAATTCCCTAAAAATGTCACAATCACAAAATTACATTTTTTTTTATATATACTGATTGTCACTTTCAAAAAATTGCAAGAGTTAACCCCTTACTGAGGCTATGCAGTCATTACACCGACATGTCAACATGGAGAAAATGTCGGCAGTCACTTACTTGCTTAGCTCCGGGCTGCGGGGTCAGCTGCGGGGGTAATTGAGTCTGCCACATAGACCAGGTCTGCTGTGATTTAACTTTTTAGTGTTTGAGGGTGTTTTTATATTTTTTGGGGGGGCTTAAACTGAAATAGGAAGTGTACTTCTACTAATAATGATAAGTACAATGGCATACACCAATTTTTGCGGGACAGTCCCTTTTTTGGGGACTGTCCCTCTGTCCCACCCTCGGGCTGCAGTGTCCTGCGGTGGGAAGGGGGGGCAGTTGGGAGGCGCCTGTCAGCCGTCGCTTTGCTTAGCAGAGCAGCAGTGAATAGATGCTGTGCGCGTGTGCACAGCATCTATTTAGGGGAGACAGAGGGAGGGGGGGGCATGCCAGCGGCTCACAGAGCTCTAGCTGTGCCCCCACAGTGATGGAAAAACGGGGCGTGGTTTGTGATCACAGCACTCCTGCTAAGCCACGCCCTCTTACCTATAGGCCACACTACCTTTTCCGACTTTCGCCGCTAGAGAGTCCCTCTTTGTCTTCTCCCGATGTTGTGAGGTATACAATGGCGTATCTATAATGAGTGCAGTGTGTATGGTGCACATAAGCCCCTGGGTACAAAGGGGCCCACACGGCACATCCTGCACCCATTTTTTCAATACTTACCCCTCCAGATTCCCGCCGCAGTGACTCTGAGCACTAAATGGTGCACAGGTCTCTGGGAAACTGGTATTGTGGACATTTTCCTGGTGTTTTGTCCATGCACAATAGGGAAAATGTCCACCACACCATTTTTCTGGAGACCTGTGCACAGTGTCGGACTGGGGCATGTATGGCCCATCGGGGGGATGCAGTGGTAAGGGCCCATATTAGGGGTGTGGCCAGTCTGCAGAGGGAGTGTGGCCATTGGTTTGACTAACCATTAGAGAGTGCAACGTCTGGGCCCCTTTATAAATATATACAATAAATTCAGCTTCTGCATGCATGGTAATGTACCAGATTAATAACAGATTAATAACAGCAATGCACTGTAGAAAATACACCATAGTCCAGTATAAGGTAACATATGTATAATTCAAGTGCAAAGTCTGGAACCTGTGATGTTAGTGTATTAGAATGCTTAATATTTGTAGACACTCCCTTACTAACATGTGTAAGCCTGAATCTTCAGTGATGGTCCCTGGGACCAGGGGGATGCTGGGAAGTGGGTGGTCTAGTGTGCAGTGTGCCTGGAGTTGGTGATGGAATAAACAGCACAGCAGTGAACTCACATGGGGGAAGCAGAGTCATTTCAGCACTATAAGGAATGTAACAATATATGCAAAAAGGAAATAAGAGCGGCTAAAGTAGTAACTGAAAAACTAGTAGCAAAGGAAAGCAAAGCGAATCTGAAAAAATTCTTTAAATACATTAATAGCAAGAGATTAAAGAAGGAGAGTATAGGCCCTTTAAAAGACAAGTTGGGAGTCTTAAGCAAAAATGATAATGACATAGCGGACACACTAAATGAGTTTTTTTCAACAGTATTTACTAGAGAGGACCCAATTCAGGGACTAACACATACTCTCAATAATGAGAATGTCCCACTGATAGGTAATTATTTAAGCGAGGAAGTAGTCTGTGACCGATTAAAACATTTAAAGATGAATAAGTCACCAGGTCCCGATGGTATTTTACCAAGGGTTCTAATGGAGCTTCACTCTGAACTTGCAAAACAACTATTTTTGATCTTTAAGGATTCAGTAATATCAGGTAGGGTTCCCAAAGACTGGCGTATAGCGGAAGTAGTGCCTATATTCAAAAAGGGAAGTAAAGCTGAACCAGGTAATTATAGACCAGTAAGTCTTACATCTATAGTGGGGAAAGTATTGGAAGGTATTCTAAGAGATAGTATTCAGAAGTTCATTGAAGTCAATAAGGTCATTAAAAGGAATCAACATGGGTTTATGAAGGACAGATCCTGTCAAACCAACTTACTTGGCTATTATGAAACAGTAAGCGCAAACCTAGATCAGAGTAAAGAGGTGGATGTAATCTTTTTAGATTTTGACAAAGCATTTGACACTGTACCACACATGAGACTTATCAACAAGCTACAAGAATCAGGGCTAGGAAGCACAATATGCACTTGGGTCAAAAACTGGTTAGATAATAGGGAGCAGCGCGTTGTGGTTAATGGATCTTAATCAACTTGGACTGAAGTGCTAAGTGGTGTGCCGCAAGGCTCAGTATTAGGACCGCTATTGTTCAATATTTTCATTAATGACCTAACAGAAGGTCTAGAGAGCATGGTGTCAATTTTTGCAGATGATACCAAATTGTGTAAACTTATTAATGCGGAGGGGGATGCTGAGTCGCTTCAGAACGACTTAGTTAAATTAGAAGCTTGGGCAGCGATATGGAGAATGCGCTTCAATACAGACAAGTGTAAGGTAATGCACTGTGCTAACAAGAACAAAAATAACACCTACCTACTAAATAGGGTAAAATTAGGGGATTCTGTACTGGAAAAGGACTTAGGTGTCATCATAGATAGCAAACTAAGCAGTAGTACCCAAAGTAGGACTGCAGCAAAGAAGGCTAATAAGATATTAGCATGCATAAAACGGGGAATTGATGCTAGGGATGAGAGTATTATACTCCTGTTCAGTGGCGTAAGTTTATCCCAGTTGCCCGGAGGCAAGAAAAATATTGGTGCCCCCCCACTATATATCATCTCTGAGCCAATAAGATGCCGGTTTGAGATCTGAGTAACACAGAGTAAAACCGAACTTGCTCATCTCTAATTTTAACTACTGTATATATGAAGCTACTACAAAACCGTTGCAACTAGGCAGATCTATGTAGGGGTCCAACCACACACTACATAGATCTGCTCAGTCACTCACAATGCTGATTATTTCTCTGACAATTAATTTGCAGGCGTCATATCCAGGATTAGAACCCACAACCTTTTACACTGGTAGCATGCACCTTACTGATGGAGATATCTGCTCTTGCATAGGAAGTAGGAGAATTCTAACTATTTAAAGTTATGTGTAATTGTCAGAGAAATAGCTTCATATAGTTAGAATTCTCATGTTTCCTTTATAGGAGCAAATAGCTCCATCAGTAAGGTGTCTGCTTCCAGTATATCTATAATAAAGAGGGTGTGATTTGTAAGGTGCAGTGACTAGTGGGGAAGTCGGCTATGGAAGAGATACTGACTGCTGTCAATTAACTTAATTGATTAATGTCGCTGAACACACAGGAGGAGAAGTGCCCCCCTTCAAAGCAGGAGCCCGGCGGCAGCTGACTCCGTTGCCTCCCAGAGTTCTGCCTCTGCTCCTGTTATATAAATCACTTGTGAGGCCACACATTGAATACTGTGTACAATTCTGGGCACCTTACTACAAAAAGGATATCCTGGAGCTAGAAAAGGTTCAAAGGCGGGCAACCAAACTAATTAAGGGTATGGAGACGCTGGAATATGAGGAAAGGCTTGCAAGACTAGGCATGTTTACACTGGAAAAGAGGAGATTAAGAGGGGACATGATTAACATTTACAAATATATAAGGGGACAATATACAGATCTTGCACAGGACCTGTTTTTGGTTAGATCAACACAGAGAACTCGTGGACACTCGCTCAGATTAGAGGTGAGGAGATTCCGCACAATACGGCGTAAAGGCTTTTTTATGGTAAGGACGATACATGTTTGGAATTCCCTGCCTGAGGGAGTTGTAATGGCCGACTCAGTCAACACCTTTAAGAAAGGGTTAGATAAATTCCTAATGGATAAGGATATCCAGGGTTACCGGGCATAGTCACGCACTATGGTTATTATAAAAAAGAGGGGTAAATCGTAACGGCAGTCATCAACTTCAGTCAAAATTTTATACAAAATAATCGTGCATAGGAGACCACAAATAGGTTGAACTCGATGGGCAATTGTCTTTTTTCAACCTCAGATACTATGTTACTATGTCTCTGTGTCCAGATGACTGGATTTACAAATGTATGAACAAAACATGGTGCCAGAAGAAGTTTAACTTGGACTGCTAGTGCTCTCAGAGTGTGAAGGAATCTTGCAGAAGTCTGTAAGGCTGTGATACTCAGTGTCTGCAAAGCCTGCCCTGTGCTCCTCTCTTCAAACAGTGAGTTACCATGGATAAACTAGCTCCTCCAACCGGCTGATGTCTGGTAACTTGTCTGAAAACTGGAAAAGATTTAAGCAAAGGTTTAATATATATCTTCCTGCATGTGGAGCTGATTCAGAGGCTGACAAAACAAAGGCATCCATTTTCCTCCAAGTGATAGGAGAGGATGTGCTGGACATTTATAATAGTTTTCAGTTTGATGAGGGGCAGAATATGGTGCTATCTTCTATAATGCAAAAGTTTGAAGATTACTTTGTGCCAAGGAAAAATGTGACATATGAAAGATATAAGTTTTTCACATGTGATCAGAAGTCTGGAGATGGATTTGATCAGTATGTTACAGAGCTGCAATCACTCAGTAAAACCTGTGAGTTGGGTGATTTAAAGGATTCACTGATTAGAGATCGATTTGTCTGTGGAATACCTGATAATGGACTCAGAGAGAGATTGCTGAGAGAGCAAGACCTAACACTAGAAAAGGCAGTGACTATGTGTAGAGCTGCAGAAATAACTAGATTTCAAGCCAAAACGTTACACAAGGACGCTGATGCTGCTGTATATGTAGTGCAGAACACAGAGCCAAGCAAACCTCCATTCTCAAGAATGAAGCAGTCTAAGCCACAGTCTAATAAGGAAATGTGTAGTAGATGTGGAAATGCTCACAATCCTAAAATGTGCCCTGCTTATGGTAAAACCTGCATGAAATGTGGTAGACTTAATCACTTTGCCAAATGCTGTAAAATTAAAAGTAAAACAACCAAAGTGCATGCTGTTAAACAAACAGATGAATTCTTTGTGGATTGCATTGAACTTTGCAGTGCAGATAAGAAAGAATGGATTGTCCCTTTAACTGTGAATGAGATTGTCATTCCCTTTAAGCTTGATACTGGCGCGCAGGTGAATTTAATATAATTTCAAGACTATAAGACTTTTATAGTAAAACCTAAAATTCATCCAGCCAAAGTGAAAGTTACAGGGTACACTGGGGAGGATATTCCTGTGAAAGGTACATGCTTAGTGACACTGAAATATAAGGGACAAGAGTTTAAAACATCTCTACTGATTGTGGATAAAAATGTGCAACCGATTCTAGGATTAAGTTCCTGTGAGAAACTAAGCTTGCTAAAGAAAGTTTTTATGGTGACATCACAAGTAGAAGATGACTGCAAATCGATGTTTACAAAATACAGAGACTTGTTTGAAGGTCTAGGTTGTTTGCCTGGAGAGCATGAAATAAATAAAGACACGCACGTTTTTTCAGTGATACACCCCTGTAGAAAAGCGCCGTTTGCGCTGAGAGAAAAACTGAAATGAGTTAAATCGCATTGGGTGTGATACAGAAAGTTGATGAGCCTACTGAATGGGTAAGCTCCTTAGTAATTGTTGAAAAGAAAAATGGACAACTCAGAATATGTCTAGACCCCAGAGATTTAAACAAAGCTATTAAACGAGAACATTTCAAACTACCAACCAGAGATTAAATCATGTCGCAATTTGCGGGAGCAAAATGGTTCAGTAAATTGGACACATCTTCAGGATTCTGGTAAATGAAGCTAGATGAGGCCATCTCAAAGCTTTGTACATTTAATACACAAGAAGGTCGATACAGATTTCTTAGACTACCATATGGAATTTTGTCTGCTCCAGAAGTATATCACAAAAAGATACACATGATTTTTTAACATATTCCAGGTGTTGAAACAATGATGGATGACATTATTGTCTGGGGATCTACAAAGGAAGAACATGATTCTAGATTGAGACAAGTGATGGCACTTGTCAAGAAAGTGAATCTAAAGCTAAACAAGGACAAATGTGAATCTGGCGTGAATACACTTACCTTTATGGGCGACGTGGTCTCGGATCAAGGTGTAAAACCAGACCCAAGGAAAATATCAGCCATAGTGAACATGGAACGTCCTAACAACAAAGACGACATCAGAAGATTCCTAGGAATGATTACTTACTTAGGAAAGTTTATTTCTCAACTCTCTGAATGAACAGCCTCTCTTAGATGGTTGTTGGACAAAGATAACGAGTTGATGTGGTCACATGAACAAGAAGAAAGTTGGCAAAACTTGAAACAGATCATTACAGAGCAACCAGTGCTAAAATTCTTTGATCCTGCGAAAAGAATAAGAATTTCAGCAGATGCTTCGCAATTTGGCCTAGGCTCAGTGCTGTTACAAGGACATGAGGATACATGGCAACCAGTAATCTATGCATCAAGAGCACTGACAAGTGCTGAAACAAGGTATGCTCAGATAGAAAAAGAACTTCTAGCAATCACATATGCATGTGAGCGAATTTCATCAGTTTGTGTATGGTCAAACATTTACAGTGGAAGCTGACCACAAGCCATTGGTAGCTATCATGACTAAATCATTGCATGACTGTCCCATGAGAATTCAACGAATGCTTATCAGACTACAGAAATATGATGTACACTTGCTGTACTGTCCCGGCAAATACATGTACATTGCTGATACACTGTCTCGTGCTGTGGACAAAAGTGAAGGTTCCAAAAGTCTGATGGATGAAGAGATAGAAGCCTATGTTAATTTGATCGTAGCTTCTCTACCAGTGTCTCTTGCAAGACAAGAACAGATTAGGAAAGAAACTGAGACAGATGATACAATGAAAGTGTTGAAAGATATAATTCTGAAAGGTTGGCCAGCAGAAAAACATACGTGCCCGCTGTCTATCCATGATTATTGGATGTACCGCAGTGTCGATGGTATTATTTACAAAGGCAATAGGTTGTCATACCTGCAAGACTAAGAAAAACTATGCTGTGCAAGATACATAAAGGCCACTTAGGAGAAGAAAAATGTAAGCAGAGAACGCGTGAAGTTATGTATTAGCCAAGAATGAACCAAGACACAGCACAGACTACAGCTACATGTGAATTATGTCTTACGTATAGACCGAAACAACAAGTCGAGCCACTGAGTCCTCACGCAGTGCCAGAGAGACCTACCAGAAAGCTGGCGCAGATTTGTTTGATTGTACTGGGAAAACGTACATTGTCGTGACTGATTATTACTCTAACTACCCTGAGGTGAAGACACTACATACAACTACTAGTAAAGCCGCATTCAATTGCATGAAGTCAATCTTTGCAAGGCATGGTGTTCCTATGGAAGTGTTCACTGACAATGGTCCTCAGTTTTCCAGTGCTGAATTTAGACAATTTGCTGATGAGTGGGAATTTGTCCATACTACGTCAAGTCCCCACTATCCATGCTCAAATGGGTTGGTGGAAAGTTCAGTAAAAACTGTAAAGAGTCTCATGAAAAAAGCTCAAGAAGGTAAAGAAGATTTCTACAAAAGTCTTTTAATCTACCGCAGTACACCTTTATAGAATGGACTTTCTCCTGCACAAATGCTGATGGGAAGGAGGATTAGAGCAAATCTCCCGATACATGATGAACTACTTAATACACATAACTCAGCGTTGGTCAGATTGAGTAAGGAACGTCAACAGGTGAAACAGAAACTGTTCCATGACAGGCGAGCAAAAAGCTTATCTGATCTAAAATTGGGTGACCAAGTCCGTCTCAGAGATCACGAGAAAGGTATTTGGGTGCAGAAAGGTATTGTGCAAGCACAAGTAGCACCAAGATCTTATACTATACGTACAGAGCGTGGAAGGGAAGTAAGGAGAAATCGGGTGGATTTAAGATCTCAACTTAACCATAATGAAGACAACATGACTGAAGAATACCCTTCATCTGACATGTATGATGATCCTGATAATGGTGAACAAACCACGATTCTAGAAAGGTCCCACATGGTCGATGAAACGCAGACTGTGTGTGAAAGACCCAAAAGGGAAATACGCAGACCTGAGAGACTCATTGAAACGTGTTAGATGATGTTCTTAATATGACGTTGTTAATTGTTGCATTGAAGCATACAGGGCTTATCTTTAAAGAAAAGAGGATGTGATGTTAGTGTATTAGAATGCTTAATATTTGTAGACACTCCCTTACTAACATGTGTAAGCCTGAATCTTCAGTGATGGTCCCTGGGATCAGGGGGATGCTGGGAAGTGGGTGGTCCAGTGTGCAGTGTGCCTCGAGTTGGTGATGGAATAAACAGCACAGCAGTGAACTCACATGTCTCTGTGTCCTTATGACTGGATTTACAAACGTATGAACAAAACAGAACCTGATCCTTAGAGCAGAAGGTGGGCCCCCAGGCAGTAGGGCCCACTGGTGGTTTCCCCTGTACCCCTGTGGGCCAGTCCAAGCCTGCCTGTGCACCATCTAGTGCTCAGAGTCACTGCCGCTGCCTGCTAGAGATGAGGGGGCCCAGACGTATACTGCACATGTATATACATCCCTCAATAGGTACACTGATATACAGAAATGCAATAAGCATATTTATAGCAAATAAGGCCAAGTTCAACCTAATTAATTAGTATGATATATATATTTTCTTCTTAAAATGAGGAGAAATGTATTTTCAGCGGCATTGGTGCCAACATGCACAGCCGCCCTCATCAAACCTGAGAGAATTACTGCAGATTATATTTAGATTCCTTGCTTGGCGGGTGGTCCAGACTATGCTGTACATTTTGATGACCTACTTAGCGGTTATTAATACAGTACCGTCCGTGCCCGGCCTTCCACTGAAATCTGCATGACAAATAAGTGGATAACGAGAAAGCACTTGTTCGGCGGGAAGGTAATGGGCCCAGCGTATAAGGGGTGGGTAACGCTGCCCTAATTCCTGAGGAGACACAATGCACATTCTGGTTTCATACAGGAAACCTCATTCACTCCTCCTAGTGATAGAAAGTTCTACAGAGAAGACGCTGGGCTGCGCCGCGTTCCACTGCGCTGTTTTTTAATTAAATTCTGTGTCTTTTATTTATTTTTTAACCGGAGTTCTGTTCATGACAGAAGCGGGGAACAGCTGCTTCCACCATGTTTTCCTAAGTCTGTGTTTTGACAAGAAAGATGAAGAATCTTCTTTGCACTCGCATTCTGGTCCAAAAACAACAGGCCCAAATGCGAGCAAAGAAACATGTCAGTGCCGGGTAAGAAGGGGTGTGATTAATTATCCATGAAGCCTACAATCTGTTGCGTTGGATCGCACGGGTGACGGATGCGGCCCTGTCTTCTTGCTCAACACCAGACACGTTCTCATAACTGACACTGATCACGATGAGCCAGTGTCTTCCTAGTAGCAGCGGAGAGATAAAGGGAGAATAGAGGAGGGGAAACGATGAGCCAGTGTCTTCCCAGTAGCAGAGGAGAGATGAAGGGAGAATAGAGGAGGGGAAACGATGAGCCAGTGTCTTCCCAGAAGCAGAGGAGAGATGAAGGGAGAATAGAGGAGGGGAAACGATGAGCCAGTGTCTTCCCAGTAGCAGAGGAGAGATGAAGGGAGAATAGAGGAGGGGAAACGATGAGCCAGTGTCTTCCCAGAAGCAGAGGAGAGATGAAGGGAGAATAGAGGAGGGGAAACGATGAGCCAGTGTCTTCCCAGTAGCAGAGGAGAGATGAAGGGAGAATAGAGGAGGGGAAACGATGAGCCAGTGTCTTCCCAGTAGCAGAGGAGAGATGAAGGGAGAATAGAGGAGGGGAAACGATGAGCCAGTGTCTTCCCAGAAGCAGAGGAGAGATGAAGGGAGAATAGAGGAGGGGAAACGATGAGCCAGTGTCTTCCCAGTAGCAGCGGAGAAATGAAGGGAGAATAGAGGAGGGGAAGCATTTACACTGTCTGTGACTAGACCGGGACATGATGTAACAAAACAAAACAAAAAAATCTTCCGAATTTTTTTTTACCTGTCTCTAATTAGGGCACATTACGTAATAGTTTTTAATTACAGAATAATTGATTTACGACTCTTTTACCTTGCATTTGTGCATCATGCTTACTGAAACCCTGAATCATTTTGCAGAATTATTTATTGTGGTCCAGGGAATAATAAGTAATTGCTCATCTTACTCTACGTTAATGTTTTATTAATATTTTTAAAATGTGTCAAATGTTATTTTTTAAACCCGGTAAACTTTATTGATATTAAGTACACCTTTAGGCCTGTTTAGTAGGGAAATGGCACACGATAATTGCAGACACATTCGTCACCGCAATTCGAAAGTGGCAGTATTCAGCAACAGGGTGTTTAGGAGCTACAAAAGTCCGATAATTAGTAATTACCCCTGCCGGTGGACTTGGGGGGTCATTCTGACCCGTTCGCTCACTGCTGTTTATTGCACTATTCACTGTTTCACATTATTTTAGTAAAAATCATTTTAAGAAATAGACCCCTTTATGCTAAAACACAGGTTCTCAAACTCGGTCCTCAGGACCCCACACAGTGCATGTTTTGTAGGTAACCCAGCAGGTGCACAGGTGTATTCATTACTCACTGACACATTTTAAAAGGTCCACAGGTGGAGCTAATTGTTTCACTTGTGATTCTGTGAGGAGACCTGCAAAACATGCACTGTGTGGGGTCCTGAGGACTGAGTTTGAAAACCTGTGTGCTAAAAGACCTGATTTTTTTTTTTCCAAGAATGATGACACAGATGTTGTGCACTTTTACCGGCAAAGCCAACTTACTGTCAGGCTTAGGCCTGTTCCCCGTCTCTTTGTGCACCTTGCATACGGATGTGTCCAGTACAAGCAGTACACAATACGCACAGTCATAGAGACAGCTCAGGACTAACAGCTCCTGCCGACCTCTGTGACAGTAACTGCCTGATATTTTCTATGTGCTGTGAAATATAAACCATGCCTGGAAATATCACTGAGATGCAGGTGGGGAGGTGAATACTATAATCAATGTTTATAACAGCATCAGCATGTTTAATAAGGGCCTGCGGCAAGATTGTGTCACTGAGTCACTCTCTATAAATTGTTTGTTGTCATTGTGATAGCATCCTCAGTGCATCCGTCTGTTCTCCGGTACTCTCCGATAGTCATACGACGAAGGTATACAGAAATGACAATCACTGTGTATATAGCAGATCACATCCAATAACACTGCTCAGCAGCAATATATATATATATGCAAAGAAAGTTAGGCGAATGCAGGCTGATTGACAAGAAGCGGGCATTTGTGGGTGGTAACTGGCCGTTTTCTTGGAGTGTCAGGAAGAACGCAGGCGTTCCCAAGCGTTTTCAGGGAGGGAGTGTGACGTCTGCTCCGGCCCCAATCAGCCTGTTTGTATCGCACTGTAGGAGTAAGTCCTGGGCTGCGCACACACCGCACAGACTGGAAAAATCATTCGATGGTGGGTGAGTTATGAACAGATTTGCAGCTGAGCGACGTTTGCAAAGCTTTTCGCACGGCGTACGCAGAATTGCATGGACGGATTTTCACTCTGTCTGGGCGGCGACTATCCTATCGCAAACCTCTGCAAATTCGCAGAGGAGCGATCAAGCGTGAATTAGGCCTAATGTCTTCAGAATCCCATTCCTCATCTTCCCCGTTCTCCTCCATGTGCTGGTCCTGGGGCAGAGCCCTCCTCTCAGCGCTGGCTGCCATATTGCTTGCTGGCTCCTGTACCATTATATCACAGAGAAGTGAAAAGAAAACGTTAGGTACACTTCATAGCTTGAGCTACATAAGTAATTTTACTTCTGCTTCACATCAAGTTGGGACAAATTAAGAGTTTCGTGAAAGCTGTGGATGATGAAGGCCAGGCTGTCAGTTATTTGAAGGAAAAGTATCCAAAAGTACAGTGCATCCGGAAAGTATTAACAGCGCTTCACTTTTTCCACATTTTGTTATGTTACAGCCTTATTCCAAAATGAAATAAATTCATTTTTTTCCCTCCAAATTCTACACACAATGGGAGTCATTCCGAGTTGTTCACTCGTTGCCGATTTTCGCAACGGAGCGATTAAGGCAAAAATGCGCATGCGCATGGTACGCAGTGCGCATGCAGTAAGTATTTTAGATTTACTCACGTCTGAAAGAAGAATTTTCATCGTTGAAGTGAGCAGAGTGTGATTGACAGGAAGTGGGTGTTTCTGGGCGGAAACTGGCCGTTTTCTGGGAGTCTGCGGAAAAACGCAGGCGTGTCAGGGAAAAACCCGGGAGTGTCTGGAGAAACGGGGGAGTGGCTGGCCGAACGCAGGGCGTGTTTGTGACGTCAAGCCAGAAACGAAACGTCCTGAACTGATCGCAATCTGTGAGTAGGCCTGGAGCTACTCAGAAACTGCTACAAATTTTCTATTCGCAATTCTGCTAATGTTTCGTTCGCTATTCTGCTAAGCTAAGATACACTCCCAGAGGGTGGCGGCCTAGAATGTGCAATGCTGCTAAAATCTGCTAGCGAGCGAACAACTCGGAATGACCCCCATAACCCCATAATGACAACGTGAAAAAAGTGTTTTTGAGATTTTTGTAAATTTATTAAAAATAAAAAACTAAGAAAACACATGTACATAAGTATTCACAGCCTTTGCTCAATACTTTGTTGATGCACCTTTGGCAGCAATTACAGCCTCAAGTCTTTTTGAATATGATGATCTTTGGACAGTTTCATCCATTCCTCTTTGCAGCACCTCTCAAGCTCCATCAGGTTGGAAGGGAAGCGTCGATGCACAGCCATTTTTAGATCTCTCCAGAGATGTTCAATTAGATTCAAGTCTGGGCTCTGGCTGGGACACTCAAGGACATTCACAGAGTGGTCCTGAAGCCATGCCTTTGATATCTTGGCTGTGTGCTTAGGGTCGTTGTCTTGCTGAAAGATGAACCGTCACCCCAGTCTGAGGTCCAGAGCGCTCTGGAGCAGGTTTTCATCCAGGATGTCTCTGTACATTGCTGCATTCATCTTTCCCTCTATCCTGACTAGTCTCCCAGTTCCTGCCACTGGAAAACATCCCCACAGCATGATGCTGCCACCACCATGCTTCACTGTAGGGATGGTATTGGCCTGTTGATGAGCGGTGCCTGATTTCTTCCAAACATGATGCCTGGTGTTCATGCCAAATAGTTCAATCTTTGTCTCATCAGACCAGAGAATTTAGGTGCATTTTGGCAAACTCCAGGCGGGCTGCCATGTGCTTTTTACTAAGGAATGGCTTCTGTCTGGCCTCTCTACCATACAGGCCTGATTGGTAGATTGCTGCAGAGATGGCTGTCCATCTAGAAGGTTCCTGTCTCTCCGCAGAGGAATGCTGTAGCTCTGATAGAGTGACCATCGGGTTCTTGGTCACCTCCCTGACTAGGGCCCTTCTCCCCCGACCACTCAGTTTAGACAGCCGGCCAACTCTAGGAAGAGTCCTGGTGGTTCTGAACTACTTCCATTTACGGATGATGGAGGCCACTGTGCTCATTGGGACCTTCAAAGCAGCAGATATTTTTCTGTACCCTTCGCCAGATTTGTGCCTCCAGAAAATCCTGTCTCTGCGGTCTACAGACAATTCCTTTGACTTCATGCTTGGTTTGTGCTCAGACATGCACTGTCAAGTGTGGGACCTTATATAGACAGGTGTGTGCCTTTCCAAATCATGTCCAATCTACTGGATTTACCACAGGTGGACTCCAATTAAGCTGTAGGAACATCTCAAGGATGATCAGTGGAAACAGGATGCACCTGAGCTCAATTTTGTGCTTCATGGCAAAGGCTGTGAATACTTATGTACATATGATTTCTTAGTTCTTTATTTTTAATAGATTTACAAAAATCTCAAAAACACTTTTTTCACGTTGTCATTATGGGGTATTGCACATTGCCGGAGTCTACAGTGCCGTTCAGAGGAGGGGGCCCACCCGGAAGTGCACACGGGCCCCCTCCTCTATAGAAACGCCCCTGCCTGCCGCTATGGCAAATCGACCCGCCATATTGCCGGGTCAGGGAGCCTGTGTGAAAGGTCCAATGCTGGATCCCACCTGGGAAGGACCCAGCATTGCGATCTGAAAGGAGTATTAGAGACACCAACGAGACACTGTACAAATGCAGAGCGTCAGCATCCTATTTCCCTAATGCAATCTGACTTTACATTTTATCTTTTATTAACAATTACATTATGTGTAATTTGGAATAAGTGTTTCCGAAGTTTACTTTCTGCAATATATAAGCGTTTCTGTAGTTTTAATAGTATTTTATAAATGAATACAATAAGAATAGTTCAATTCTTTAGAGATTAATTGAAATTTTCACTTATCTTCCATTTTTCAGATGTAGCTACACTGTATTAACGCTTTTGTTATTTGTGTGGCCCTCATTCCGAGTTGATCGGTCGCAAGGCGAATTTAGCAGAGTTACACACGCTAAGCCGCCGCCTACTGGGAGTGAATCTTAGCTTCTTAAAATTGCGACCGATTGTATTCGCAATATTGCGATTACTAACTACTTAGCAGTTTCAGAGTAGCTTCAGACTTACTCTGCCTGTGCGATCAGTTCAGTGCTTGTCGTTCCTGGTTGACGTCACAAACACACCCAGCGTTCGCCCAGGCACTCCCACCGTTTCTCCGGCCACTCCTGCGTTTTTTCCGGAAACGGTAGCGTTTTCAGCCACACGCCCCTGAAACGCCGTGTTTCCGCCCAGTAACACCCATTTCCTGTCAATCACATTACGTTCGCCGGAGCGATGAAAAAGCCGTGAGTAAAATTACTTTCTACATAGCAAAGTTACTTGGCGCAGTCGCAGTGCGAACATTGCGCATGCGTACTAAGCGGATTTTCATTGCGATGCGATGAAAAATACAGAGCGAACAACTCGGAATGAGGGCCTGTGTATCTAACAAATGTGACGTGAGAGAAAGTCAGATTTTTCAGCTGAATTTAGCAACCCTAAATTAGGCAGTGAAGGCAGTGTCGGACTGGGACACAAAGGGCCCACCGGGGGGGGGGGGGGGGGATATAGTGGTTGGGGCCCATGTTTAGGGGTGTGGTAAGTCTCCGCAGAGGGTGTGGCCAGCCACCACATTAGTTTGCTTAACCATTAAAGAGTGCATGGTGTGGGCCCCTTGATAAATACATATAGTAAATACTGCTAGTGCATGCATGATAATATACCAGAGTAATAACAGCAATGCACTGTAGAGAATACACCATAGTCCTGTGCAGCTTAAGGTAACATATGTACAATGTATAGTTCAAGTCCACAGCCTAGAACCTGATTCCTAGAGAAGGAGGTGGGGCCCCAGGCAACAAGACAGAGGTATCCACTCAGACCTTCTACCTTGAATACCCACCTGGAAGGGTGATGACGCTGCCCCCTGTAGGCTGGTCCAGCAGATATAACAGTCAATGAAGGTGAGTGCACCTAGAAAACACCAGCTCCATCCACTTGCAACTACTATCCTAAACATAGCGAACCTGGCGCTCTTTTCCGCTGGGGTAACCAGCCAGCATATATATTCCATACAGCATAACATGTATGTTATATGTGCTAACCGCAGCCCCCAACGCACTGTGCGGTCTGCGCTGCCGCCCCCCACTGCCAGTATTCATATTATGATGCCTCTAGCACTTATCCTGTACTGCAGATGAACAAGACGGGATGGGTATGAAATCCCTTCAGTCACGATCCCTACTGTCAGGATGCCAGTAAGTATTTTATCTCTAACCCACCCCTTCCGCAGCCTCCCCCTAACCATCCCCTTCCACAGCATAACCCTAACCATCCCCTTCCACAGCCTAACCCTAACCATCCCCTTCCACAGCCTAACCCTAACCATCCCCTTCCACAGCATAACCCTAACCATCCCCTTCCACAGCATAACCCTAACCCACCCCTCCCACAGCCTAACCCTAACCCACCCCTCCCGCAGCCTAACTCTAACCCACCCGTCCCGCAGCCTAAACCTAACCCACCCCTCCCGCAGCCTAACCCTAACACACCCCTCCCGCAGTCTAACCCTAACCCACCCCTCCCACAGCATGACCCTAACCCACCCCTCCCTCAGCCTAACCCTCCCATCCTGCAGCCTAACCCCCCCCCCCCCGCAGCCCAACCCTAACCCTCCCCTCCCGCAGTCCAACCCTAACCCCCCCTCCCACAGCCTAACCCTAACCCACCCCTTCCGCAGTCTCCCCCTAACCATCCCCTTCCACCGCCTAACCCTAACCCACCCCTTCTGCACCCTAACCCTCCCGCAGCCCTACCCTAACCCACCCCTCCCGCAGCCTCCCCCTAACCATCCCCTTCCACCGCCTAACCCTAACCCACCCCTTCTGCACCCTAACCCTCCCGCAGCCATACCCTAACCCACCCCTCCCGCAGCCTCCCCCTAACCATCCCCTTCCACCACCTAACCCTAACCCACCCCTTCTGCACCCTAACCCTCCCGCAGCCCTACCCTAACCCACCCCTTCTGCAGCCTAACCCTAACCATCCCCTTCCACCGCCTAACCCACCCCTCACGCAGCCTAACCCTAACCCACCCCTTCCGCAGCCTCCCCCTAACTTACCCCTTCTGCACCCTAACCCTCCCGCAGCCTTACCCTAACCCACCCCTCCCGCAGCCTAACTCTAACCCACCCCTCCCGCAGCCTGACCCTAACCCACCCCTCACGCAGCCTAACCCTAACCCACCCATTACGCAGTCTAAACCTAACCCACCCCTCCCACAGCTTAACCCTAACCCACAGCCAAAACCTAACCCACCACTCCCACAGCATAATCCTAACCATCCCCTTCCAAAGCCTAACCCTAACCCTCCCCTCCCGCAGCCTAACCCTAACCCACCCCTCCCGCAGTCTAACCCTAACCCACCCCTCCCACAGCCTAACCCTAACCCACCCCTCCCGCAGTCTAACCCTAACCCACCCCTCCCACAGCCTAACCCTAACCCACCCCTTCCGCAGCCTCCCCCTAACCATCCCCTTCCACCGCCTAACCCTAACCCACCCCTTCTGCACCCTAACCCTCCCGCAGCCCTACCCTAACCCACCCCTTCTGCAGCCTAACCCTAACCATCCCCTTCCACCGCCTAACCCTAACCCACCCCTCACGCAGCCTAACCCTAACCCACCCCTTCCGCAGCCTCCCCCTAACTTACCCCTTCTGCACCTTAACCCTCCCGCAGCCTTACCCTAACCCACCCCTCCCGCAGCCTAACTCTAACCCACCCCTCCCACAGCCTGACCCTAACCCACCCCTCACGCAGCCTAACCCTAACCCACCCATTACGCAGTCTAAACCTAACCCACCCCTCCCACAGCTTAACCCTAACCCACAGCCTAAACCTAACCCACCACTCCCACAGCATAACCCTAACCATCCCCTTCCACAGCCTAACCCTAACCCACCCCTCCCACAGCCTAACTCTAACCCACCCCTCCCACAGCATAACCCTAACCCACCCATCCCGCAGCCTAACCCTAACCATCCCCTTCCACAGCCTAACCCTAACCCACCCCTCCCACAGCCTAACTCTAACCCACCCCTCCTGCAGCCTAACCCTAATCCACCACTCCCACAGCATAACCCTAACCATCCCCTTCCACAGCCTAACCCTAACCCACCCCTCCCACAGCCTAACTCTAACCCACCCCTCCCACAGCATAACCCTAACCCACCCATCCCGCAGCCTAACCCTAACCATCCCCTTCCACAGCCTAACCCTAACCCACCCCTCCCACAGCCTAACTCTAACCCACCCCTCCCGCAGCCTAACCCTAATCCACCCGTCCAACAGCCTAAACCTAACCCACCCCTCCCACATCATAACCCTAACCCACCCCTCCCACAGCCTGACCCTAACCCACACCTCACACAGCCTAACCCTAACCCACCCCTCACACAGTCTAACCCTAATCCACCCCTCCTACAGCCTAAACCTAACCCACTCCTCCCACAGCCTAAACCTAACCCACCCCTCCTGCAGCCTAACCCACCCCGCCCGCAGTCTAAACCTAACCCACCCCTCTCAAAACCTAACCCTAACCCACCCCTCCTGCTATCTAAACCTGACCCACCTCTCCCACAACCTAACCCTAACCCACCCCTCCCGCAGACTAACCCTAACTGTCCCATCTAGCAGCCTAACCCTAGCCGCCCCCTTTCCTGGCCTAACCTTTCCCCTAGTGCCTAACCCTTCCCCTAGTGCCTAACCCTAACCATTTCCCTAGTGCCTAACAGCCCCCCACCTCCCGCCCGCCCGTACGCGGTCTAATCCTAACCACCTGCAGCCTAACCCTCCCCCTAATCCTAACTCCAGCAATTACTGTCGGAATCCTGACCGCATCCTGCACAAAACACCACAGAAGAAACAGATTTTACATGCATTATTATGATCTGTATAGAAAACAATGAATATGTCAGGGAGAAAGGAAAGCCGTGTTTATATCTGATCTGCGTTACAGAGAGCACTATTGGTGGTACTCTCCACTGAGCACATGCGTCTGCTGAGGAACACTAGTTTTGTTTTCTCTAAATAAATAGTCTACATTGCACTGCTTATCAAGGACATTACAGACCAATGCAGAACCTTGTGGAATGATCTCTATATGATTTAAACGCTTAATTTTGATGTTATATTAATGCAATAACATTCCGGTATCTAGATTCCAGTAAATAGATTAAATGACTCCTCATATTTCTGTTGTCTGATAAAATAGTTAATCATGTTTTTCTCCAGCCGCCGGCGTGTTCAAAAAAGGAGCTTTTTGCTTTATCTTTTATTCAGATTCTTCTGTCAGTTAAAACGTCGCAGCAAAGGTGCCGAGTGCAGATCCGCCAGATTGTCTGTGAGACGTTCGCCAGCTGAGCTATTCAGGGACAAGCCGCTTGGTCCGCCAGTGGCCCAGGTTTAACGAATACTTTACAGTGATGGGTAAATTGTATGGCCAGGGTGGATGAATGAGAGAGGGGATCATGCAGGAGCTGCAATGAACTCTGCTGGGTGTTCCAGTTCTTGCAAATGGACTTTTAACTTTACTCCCCTTGTCAATCTCAAAGAACAAAATGGCTATAGAGCGGCCTCTCCTTGCCCGCCTCTCACAGCAACGCTCTCACAAAAGCTCTCTAGTTACGGGGCAATTATGTGCAGCTATTAGGAGGCATCGGGAACAACGCGGATGTGAAATCGTGTTATTTTCAGGACTGTCTTGGAAAATAATTCTCGTCAGCTTGGCAGGTACAGAGGAATTCAGAGACCATTGTTTACAAAGGAATTAATCACATGGAACGTACATTTTCCCATTTTCCTACAACGGAGCACATTTAACTGCATCGTCTTTTATATATTTTCTTTTTGTACACAAATAGCTAATAACGTGCTGCATAAATGTAAGACGCCGTAGAAAACACGTAGGGGCTTATTTATCAGTATGATCCTGCCGACTGCGTTACCTAACATTCTGTATCGCCGCTTACTGCAAGTTACGAAAGCGTGTCCCCCATGGAATGGCCTCCAACTGCCAGGGCAAGGTTTCCACTCTGCGTCCACCTACTCCCTGTACTAACAGCTACAGCGGCAAATCATCCACTTCGGGGTACAATTTAAACTCCTCCCCCACACATATAAAGCCATAAGTCACGGCACTGATCCTAGATCTCCAGCCGCATTTCTGACTGCATTCTCTGCCATCCTCACCACTCCTACTTAGGGATTCAGTATGATTTCCCGACTATCGGGATCCTGGGGGTCAGGTGGCCGCCGCCGAAATCCAATCAGTCAAAATCCCGACACGAGTGCATGCAGCGTGTCCCTTTGTGGGCTGGCTGCGCTCGCCACGCTTCAGGCCCAGTGGCGATCTTCAGTCGCCAAACTATTAGATTCCCCATGGACCACCAACCTTGCGGGAATTGCGGGCAGGCATTTCCACTGCTGTTGGGATTCCGGCATCAGTATTTCAACCGACGAGATCCCGACCGTTGGGAATTTAACTGCATACCCTCCTCAGACCACTGATTTTCCACTATTCTCTGGTCACTTTCTCTCACCTTCGCATCAGGATTTCTCCCATGCTGCCCCACTGCTCAGGAACTCTCTCCCTCACTCTATGAGAGCCTCTGCCATCCTCCAAAACCTTCAAATGGACTATTAAGACTCATTTTTTCATAACAGCCTATCAGCCCTTCTCTTAACTCGACCCTCTGACCACCCAGGTCACCCTCATGGTTACACCCCTGCACAGGCACAGCACTTATTCCCTGCTCGTTCCTCCTAGTGCTACCCCTGCAGTCACACAACAGGCTCTCAGACCTTCTTACAGCACCTGACATTACTAGTTCATTACCTGGCATATGCCAGTTGGCTAGTATTTCCAAAGTGTACATGTTGTGACAACTTTGTATCTGTGACTTGCCATTTCTCCAGAAGCGAGAGCGGCATATGAGCCACCAACTTACATGGTCAGCATATTCTGGATTTGTACAATTAGTTTCCACATATACCAGTGTGCAGTTCCAGCTACAGCCTTCATATACCAGTGTGCAATCCCAGCTACAGCCTGCATTTACCAGTGCGCAATCCCAGCTACAACCTGCATATACCAGTGTGCAGTTCCAGCTACAGCCTGTATATAACAGTGTGCAATCCCAGCTACAGCCTGCATATACCAGTGTGCAGTTCCAGCTACAGCCTTCATATACAAGTGTGCAATCCCAGCTACAGCCTGCATATACCAGTGCGCAATCCCAGCTACAACCTGCATATACCAGTGCACAGTTCCAGCTACAGCCTGTATATACCAGTGTGCAATCCCAGCTACAGCCTGCATATACCAGTGTGCAATCCCAGCTACAGCCTGCATATACCAGTGTGCAATTCCAGCTACAGCCTGCATATACCAGTGCGCAGTTCCAGCTACAGACTGCATATACCAGTGTGCAATCCCAGCTACTGCCTGCATATACCAGTGTGCAATCCCAGCTACAGCCTGCATATACCAGTGTGCAGTTCCAGCTACGGCCTGCATATACCAGTGCACAGTTCCAGCTACAGCCAGCATATAAAAGAATGCAATCCCAGCTACAGCCTGCATATACCAGTGCGCAGTTCCAGCTACAGTCTGCATATACCAGTGTGCAATCCCAACTACAGCCTGCATATACCAGTGCGCAATCCCAGCTACAGCCTGCATATACCAGTGTGCAATCCCAGCTACAGCCTGCATATACCAGTGTGCAATCCCAGCTACAGTCTGCATATACCAGTGCGCAGTTCCAGCTACAGCCTGCATATACCAGTGTGCAGTTCCAGCTACAGTCTGCATATACCAGTGGGCAATCCCAGCTACAGCCTGCATATACCAGTGTGCAATCCCAGCTACAGCCTGCATATACCAGTGCGCAGTTCCAGCTACAGCCTGCATATACCAGTGTGCAATCCCAGCTACTGCCTTCATATACCAGTGTGCAATCCCAGCTACAGCCTGCATATACCAGTGTGCAGTTCCAGCTACGGCCTGCATATACCAGTGCACAGTTCCAGCTACAGCCAGCATATAAAAGAATGCAATCCCAGCTACAGCCTGCATATACCAGTGTGCAATCCCAGCTACAGCCTGCATATACCAGTGTGCAATCCCAACTACAGCCTGCATATACCAGTGTGCAACCCCAGCTACAGCCAGCATATACCAGTGTGCAGTTCCATCTAAAGCTTGCAAATAGCAGTGTGCAATCCCAACTACAGCCTGCATATACCAGTGCGCAATCCCAGCTACAGCTTGAATATACCAGTGTGCAGTTACAGCTATAGCCTGCATATACCAGTGTGCAATCCCAGGTACAGCCTGCATAAACCAGTGTGCAATCCCAGATACAGCCTGCATATACCAGTGTGCTATCCCAGCTGCATATACCAGTGTGCAATTACAGCTATAGCCTGCATATACCAGTGTGCAATCCCAGCTACAGCCTGCATATACCAGTGTGCAATCCCAACTACAGCCTGCATATACCAGTGCGCAGTTCCAGCTACAGCCTGCATATACCAGTGCGCAATACCAGCTACAACCTGCATATACCAGTGCGCAGTTCCAGCTACAGCCTGCATATACCAGTGCGCAGTTCCAGCTACAGCCTGCATATACCAGTGCGCAGTTCCAGCTACAGCCTGCATATACCAGTGTGCAATCCCAGCTACAGCCTGCATACACCAGTGGGCAATCCCAGCTACAGCCTGCATAAACCAGTGTGCAATCCCAGATACAGCCTGCATATACCAGTGTGCAATCCCAGCTACAGCCTTCATATACCAGTGTGCAATTCCAGCTAAAGCCTGCATATACCAGTGTGCAATCCCAACTACAGCCTGCATATACCAGTGTGCAATCCCAGCTGCAGCCAGCATATACCAGTGCGCAGTTCCAGCTACAGCCTGCATATACCAGTGTGCAATCCCAGCTACTGCCTGCATATACCAGTGTGCAATCCCAGCTACAGCCTGCATATACAAGTGCGCAGTTCCAGATACAGTCCGCTGATACCAGCATGCAGTATCTGTCACAGCGTGCAATCTCGAGCATTCAATAGTAATACTAACTGCAAGGTGCACACATCTCTAGTGTGTATTATACTGACTGTACTCATTCCTCTGTGTTCCTGACACACCAACTTTATTGTGCACTATTCACATATTTCTGTGTTCTAGGCTTCAGTTAATGTTACCTCCATAGAGGGTAGCATACCAGTTCCTCAGCCTAGAAATGTCTGTGTTCTCTCTCCTTACTGTTCAGTTATCCTGAAAGCTGAACTGATCATGGAGGAGCCTCATACGACCACCTCACTTCACAAACTCCAGTACTAACCAGTCTAGCCCAGTGATCACAGTTCCGGGTCTGACACCTTCCACCTGTCTCCCATCCCCCATCATCCACTGTGATCCAGTTTGTCCACCCACTTGCATGGTATATATTGTACAAGGTAACAACAGTATCAGGTATAACTGAGTGCGGGTAAGCGACGGACTGGGCACTAGAATTGGCATTCTTTGTTTGTGCGCATACACAGGAGAAGAGACACAGCCGCGCATTACAGAGGCTTGTACGACTCAAGATGCGATGCAGAGCACCTGAAGGTGGAGCAGATGCCTTCAGGAAGCCAGACCAGTCCATCTGACATTTACCAGAAGTGCCAGATGATGGTTCCAGCCATGGTGCTGACTTCATCTCCATCTCCTCTGTCCCTGCCCACTGCACATATCACTAGCATTCCCCTGTTACCTTCTGTAGTTCCACTGCCATCTCTTGATTCCATGTCAAAATTTCCACAATAATGTCTCTTCCACGGTAGTCGCAATCCTATTTGCTTCCCAAGTTCTCAAACATGCTCTTTTCCAACCCCCTCCCCTTTTGTTTCCTATTAAAAACTGTGTTTTGTTTTGACCCACCCCAACAGCGATAGAATTAAGATGAAAGTCACTTTTTAAAAAAGTTGATTCACATTCTAAGCAGCCAATTCAATTTTGTCTCATAACTGGATCTTTTCAGTCATGCAACATTATCACACCCTTTCAGGCTCCAGATTCTACTTATGTCTCCCAAATTATCCCCAAATTAAAAAAAGTGCGTGCTCAAAAAGTGTGTGGTTTGCAACCGGTGGAGTTGGGTGTAAAATTAATCATTTTGAGTAGCGATAAAATCCTACTGTACAAATAAATATAAAAATCGGGGGCTACTCTCAAATCAATAGCCAGCTCCAGTTGCAGCTTGGGGAGGGGTGTAGAGAAAACAAACACAGTGCCCCCACCTTTCCAGAGACTATCAGCCCTGTCCTGAAAATTGCTGGCACACTTGCCCACCCCACTAACCCCCTCCCCCAAGGTTCTGGGGAGGCAGTTACATATATTGTAAGATTGGTGCCATTAAATAGACAACGATGACACCCCAGCAACCCCAGTATAATAAGGCTCCTGTCCAGAGGTGCAACAAGATATTCTTGGGCCTCGTTAGAAAAAGTGGCGCATCTTCTCCGCGAGAGGAGCACAGATGAAACCAGCTAAAATCCTGATAAAACAAGCATATAATAAATAATACTAATTATACGAAATAAAAGGTTCACTTTATGGGCGGAGAAGGGAGAACCCCTTTAAGGAAAACTACCCTCATTTTTTGCATATGCCACATTTCCCTTTTGTGCTACATACTGCGGATTATTTCAAAGGCTTTTCTTTTATCTTCTTACCGGGAGTTTTTCCACCTCTTACACTTATTTTGGCTTTCGTGAACTGAACGCTGTTCTTGCAAAGTAATTTTTTTGTAAAGATATGAAGATTAAATGTGTGTAGGACACAGATTGCTACTAATGAATATCAGGGTTAATTGTGAAGAACAGTTAGTGGTTTTAGGTATAAATCATTCACTAATGATGTGACCTGATTGCAGTTGTTGTTGACTATGATATCTAACGAGGTTCCACATCTGCAGACTCAGCGGTTTTTCTCCAGGAGGGTTTGTTTCTTAAAATATACAGTAAACTTTAATACTCGGAATATCTGCTCCTGAGCTTTGGTCCAGATACTGGCAAGAATAAAGATACTCAATGACCTATTCATCAAAAGAGCGCCAATCGCAGCAATGAGGCTGAAATGTATATACCTATTGTGCAATGTAAAAAAAAGTGTTACCAGTAGCTTAGCAACACACGGTTGCCATAGGCAATATAGGATTAGAGTGGTAAAGGTTAACTTGCCACTTTGCCGAGCCTCTCCATGTAGATATGTGCAAGGTGGCTGACTCTATTGCACTTGGGCACAGTATAAGTGTGTTAGAATGGGAGAGTGCTACTGGGCATACTCCAAAATGGCTCCCCCAGGTATGATTCATTCCATAACCAAGATGGCAGCCGGAGTCACTACTGCACAAGTGCACAGTGACGTGGTGGGAGACGGACTTACTGTATATTGTCCACATTTACCGCTGTTCCAGAATCCTGCTCGGCTACCTGCATCTAGAAGACAGTCACCAGCTGGTGAGCTGTTCCAACCCCGCACCACTTCATGACTCAGCCAGTGTAACAGTGAGTACGGACTCAGTAACCCACACTACTGGTTAAGCCATGGACTTGCGATTGGGCCAAATACATTCCGCTGGAGTGTACATTTCTCTGCCATCACATATATACCCATATTTCCCAGAAAATGAAAGCTCAAACTTGAGTTTCAATTACACTAACATAGAAAGAAATAACTAATGTGGAAAGAAACAATAAAACAATAAAATAAAACAATAAAGTTTAAAAATACAACAAAAATTTCTATATAAAAAGATACAAAACATTTAAAAGTTTTATTTATTAAAAATGCACTATTAAAAAAAAACATTCTTAACTCCAGTTTATACCAACAATATATCTTTTGGCTCTGTGGCAAAGCCGCCCCTTAAAGAGAAAACACCTGAGATGTGAATAGGACGAGAGACAAGTCTGTATTTGTCGTTTAATCAGAGCTGGCCCTAACCAATATGATGCCCTAGGCAAGTTTTTAATTGGTGCCCCCTAGCAACGCCTTTTTTGAAGGGATTATTGTGAAGGGGATTACCACTTTCCCCTCCACGGAGCGACGGGCGGCGGGCGGCGGAGCGGCGGGCGGTTTCCAGTCTGGAGGGGCTTGCATCCGAAAGGATTCAAGCCCCTCCAATCCCAGCGGCGTATTTCAAACGGCGCGCCAAGCGCGAGCCAATCAGGGCTCGCGCCTCGGCCGCCAATCAGAGCTCGCCGCGGCGAGCCAATCGGGGCTCGCCGCGTCATAGCTCCGCCCGCTCCCGGCGCCATATAAGAGGCGCTGCGGAGCGGGACCAGTCAGTCGGACGGCGGACGAGGACAGAAGAGGAAGAAGAGCTCCTGCGGAAGAAGACGTCGGCGGAGAAGAAGACATCGGCAGTGCGGAAGAAGACGTCGGCGGTGCGGAGGAAGACGTCGGCGGAGGCACCCAGGAAGACGGAAGACGGCGACCAGCGGCGGATGTCCGGCGGAGAGTGCTGCAGCGTGTGGAGAGCAAAAGAGCTAACGAAGCTCCCCGCTGCAGCCTCTCCCTCCGCGACAGGTAGGCGGCCCTGGGCCACCTCTACCTATATATAATCCTCCCTAAAGCACCAGGGACAGGCACTAGGCCTGCGGGCAGAGTCAGGCCCTGTCGGCCTGTGTGCACGTTAGGCAGGCCTCCGGCCTGTGCCCACTCCAGGCCCCAGGCCTGTGCCCTCCCTCCAGGCCTCAAGCCTGTGCCCTCTCTCCAGGCTCCGGCCTGTGCTCCCTCCAGGCTCCGGCCTGTGCTCCCTCCAGGCCCCAGGCCTGTGCCCTCTCTCCAGGCCCCAGGCCTGTGCCCTCCCTCCAGGCCTCAAGCCTGTGCCCTCACTCCAGGCCCCAGGCCTGTGCCCTCTCTCCAGGCCCCAGGCCTGTGCCCTCCCTCCAGGCCTCAAGCCTGTGCCCTCACTCCAGGCCCCAGGCCTGTGCCCTCATTCCAGGCCCCAGGCCTGTGCCCTCACTCCAGGCCCCAGGCCTGTGCCCCTCCTTCAGGCTCCTGCCTGCGCCCTTCCGGCTGGAAGTGGGCTGTGCAGCAGCTCTCGAGGGGTCAGAGGTTGCTGTTTGAAGCCGACCGGCCCCACGCGGTGTATGACCCAGGGGATTGGAAGTGTGGAGTAACGTTCCCGTCCCACACGTCGCCATCCCCCGGTCATCGGAAGTGGGCCAGTCTGTTCCAGACCCCCGCCCTCCCTTGTGAACCGAAGGCACCGGCTGGTGTCCAACATCCGGAAGGTAGGACTAGTAAATCGGGGTATACTGTTAGGCCGGGGAAGTGTTCCACTGACTTGCCGGGTAGCGCACGTGTTAATTAGTACAGTCTCCGTTGATTGGGGCAGAACCAGTAGCCTCCAGTTGTTTGAGTTAGTTTGTTAGGCAGGCGTAGTTGGCTGTATCGTTGTTAGCCGTAGAGTAGCCTGCAGGTAGGGAGGTTGTTCTTCTTGTCCCAACAGGAGTGGAGAGGTGCGACAATCAAGGTGACCCGCAAGTTGGAAGTGAGTATCACCCTGTGTCTGTCTGTCGGTCATCCCCCCTGTATACCGGTCCGGAGGGTTTGCTCGCGGACGCGAGGACCCCCCTCTCACCACACAACGTGCGAGAGTGCGAGTGTGTGAGAATTGGGTAGCTGAGGCCTATTGGCCAGTGATGACCTTCCGCCCAGCCGGTTAAGGTCGTGGCTACCCCTGACGTGTCCCGTACTCCAGGCGGAGGTCGGGCGTACGTCTCAACCGACATATTCCTCTCTTTCCAGACCCCTGTCGTCCGCGGTGAGGTGGTGTCCGCCCTGAGGAGTGGTCTCGAGAGTGAAGTCTCTGGCGTGCCTGGAAATCGTCTGCGGCGGCGTTGCACAGGTGGGTGGAGTGACGACACCTGCACAGCAGCAGGCGGTACATCCTTGTTAGCCGCTCACACTTGGCGTAGTCGGCAGGATGGACGAAGATCGGTCACTACCCACGGCCGAGAAGCCGTGGACAGATGCGCCGAAACCACGCACTCGGAGAGGCTCGACTGCCAGCTCCACTGATGTGGTGGCGAGGGGAACGGACGACGAGCGACGGAGGTCATCGCGTCGACTCAACGTCGGACCAGCCCTCGCCCACCTACCCCGTTACGACGGTCGCAATATGACCTTAGAGGACTGGAAGGCCCGACTAGAGGCGACATTCCTCATCTATCGGGTGCCCGACGACCTGCAGGTGCCCCTCGCCCTGAATTCTCTGGAAGGCGAGGCTCGTCGGACGATTCTCTTGCGGCCCGACGATGAACGCGAGGAGCTGGAGGAGATCTATAATATCCTGGGGGATATTTATGGCGACACCTCCTCGGCGGGGACCCTCCGGCAGCGTCTGTTTGGCCGGTTCCAGAGGGAGGATGAGTCCATCCCCCAGTATGCAAACGCGCTCCAAGAGATGATGGGAGAAGTGCGTCGGAAAGACCCCGATGGGTTTGGGGCGCTCACCAACACCAGCCAAATATTGCGGGACCAGTTCGCCATGGGACTCCGGAACGTGCCCCTGAGGCAGGTGATGCTGGATAAGATATCCCAGGATGACACCCTGACCTTCCATCAGGTGGAGATCGACGCCGTAGCCAGGGACCGCAATGCCAATTACGGGCCACACGCCGTTTTTCCCCAGTGGGTACAGCCGATCTCCGCGCCCGTGGCTAGCCGGGAGACCAATCCCTTAGAGACCTGCGTGCAAGACCTGAAAGAGGCCTTCCTTCGGGTGACTAAAGAAATGAGGGAAGAGGTCTCCCAGCTGAGGGAGGAAGTGTACCGGCGTGACCAGCGGGGCACGGAGTCCCGTGAGCGGGACACCAGGCGGCCCCGTGGGCGAGGCGCGGAACCGGACGGCCGTCCGGGAGAGGGCCGGGGCCCTCGTTGTTACCGATGCCATCGGTATGGGCATATTGCGCGGACCTGTACCGAAGCAATCCCGGAGGCACAGTTAAACTGACCTCCCTCGCGGTAACGGGACCACCCGTGGGGGGGAGCGATGGGGAGAGATCAGCCATTAACGAACAGGCTGAATTGGTAGGAGAGTGTCCCGTGGTAGTCAGCCGCCTCGGCGGGAAAGATCAGTCCTGCTTGTTGGATACCGGCTCTCAGGTATCCACCATTTCTGAGGCCTGTTTTCTTGAACATTACGCCCATCTTAAAAGTGAGGTGTCCGAGAGCTTCATTACCCTCACGGCGGCTAATAACCTACCCATTCCCGTGGTGGGGGTGGTGTGGATGGAGATGGTGGTTTGTGGCCGAGAGCTGGGTAGGAAGGGGCTGCTGGTAGTCAGCAGCCCGGGACTGAGCCATGGCCCAGTGATCCTCGGGATGAATGTACTCCGACATCTCGACCAGCTCTTGTTCCAGGAAAATGGGCCACAGTATTGGAGGAACCTGGGAGTCCAGCGCCCCGTCCAGCAGGCACTCCAACAAGTGGGACGACGGGGAACCAGGGCCCTAGGGACAATCGAAGAGCACCTGGGCCTTTTGAAGGTCGGTCACCACCAGCGCCTGGAGTTGCCACCTCGCCAGGAAGTCCTGATCCCTCTGGAAGTGCGGACCCATCAGCGCCTAAATGGCATGGAGGTGATGGTCGAGCCCACTGATGTGCTGAGGGTAGGGTCTGGAGTGATGGTGGCACGGACCGTGTCGGTGGTGACCGGTGGAAAGGTCTCCGTCCGCTTTTGCAATCTTACCGACCAGCTTTGCCGAGTCCCGGCTGGGACAGTTATCGCTCAGGTGGTGGCGATTCACGAGAATAGCGTTCAGGGTATGCGTAAACTGTCCCTACGGCCAGAGGCTTCCGAGGCATGGGCGTTATCCGTTCAAGTGGAGGAGCAGGAGGGGCCCTGCCCCGAGTGGAACGGTACCATGATCCGTACACAGATGGACGTGTCGCTGGAAGAGTGCGCGGCCGGGGACGTAGCCAAGCTGGACCAGATGCTCTGGAACCGTCAGAAGGTGTTCTCCCGGCATGAGGAAGATTTTGGGTATACGGAGGACCTGCAGCATGAGATCCGCACCGGAGACGCCCCCCCGGTTCGGGAGCGGTATCGGCCGATACCGCCCCGGTTGTACCAGGAAGTAAAGAGCATGTTGCGTCAGATGCTGGACAACCACGTGATCCAGGAGAGCAAAAGTCCCTGGGCTGCACCCATAGTCTTAGTCCGGAAGAAGGACGGGACTATCCGGTTCTGTGTGGACTACCGGAAGCTGAACAGTTGCACCGTCCGGGACGCTTACCCTCTCCCTAGGATCGAGGAGTCCCTAGCTGCACTGGGCAATGCGAAGTTTTTTTCGACCCTGGACCTGGCCAGTGGATACTGGCAAGTGCCGGTGGCCCCCCAGGATAGGGAGAAGACCGCATTCGTCACTCCCATGGGGTTGTTCGAATTCTGCCGCATGCCGTTTGGGTTAAACAATGCACCCGCCACATTCCAGCGGATGATGGAACGGTGCTTGGGAGACTTGAACTTTGAAGCCTTGCTGATTTACTTGGACGACATCATTGTGTTCGCCCCGACCTTGGAGGAACACTTTGCTCGACTCGACCTGGTTCTTCAGCGGTTGGAAGCATACGGCCTGAAGCTCAAGCCCCGGAAGTGCCACCTGTTGAAATCCAGCTTGGAGTACCTCGGGCATGTAGTGTCACGTGATGGGGTGTACCCAACCCCCAGCAAAGTGGCGGCCGTCCAGGAATGGAAGGTGCCCACCACCGTCACGGAATTGCGGGCATTTCTGGGCTTGGTGGGGTACTACCGGCGCTTCATCAAGGATTTCGCCCGGATCGCGGAACCCCTACATGCCTTGCTTAGGGGGATTGCGACCACTAAGAAAGCTGCCCTGGAGACTTGGGGAGAAGCGCAGAACCTGGCCTTTGACCAACTGAAAGGAAGTCTCACGGAAGCTCCAGTGTTGGGGTACGCAGACTTCGAGAAGCCCTTCGTCCTATACACGGATGGGAGTCTACAGGGGTTGGGCGCGGTCTTGGCTCAGGTCCAGGATGGGCAGGAGCGGGTGATTGCTTACGGCAGTCGTAGCCTGCGAGAGACCGAAAGGAACCCAGACAACTACAGTTCCTTCAAGTTGGAGCTACTGGCAGTGGTGTGGGCCGTGACCGAGAAGTTTGCGGAGTACTTGACCGCCACCCACGTGGATATTTTCACGGATAACAACCCCTTGGCGTACCTGGAGACCGCCAAGTTGGGTGCCTTGGAGCAACGATGGGTGGCCAGGTTGGCCAAGTTCTCCTACAAAATCCGCTATCGACCGGGGAAGAGTAATGCCAACGCAGATGCCCTGTCTCGTTTTCCGGTGGAAACCCCCGAACCTGGTGGGGAAGAAGAGGACTGCGGCGAAGAAATGCCGGATCTCACTCGTGTGCGGCAGGCCACGGCCGGAGAGTTGTACCGACAAAACGCCCAGACTGCCTTGCTTAGGTACACGGAGATGGACTGGGCACAGGAACAGCAGGCTGATGAGGATTTGGACCTCGTTCGACAGTGGGTACAGAGGGGTCATGTGCCATCCCGCCAAGAGCAGGATGGACTGACCGGGTTCTGTAGGAAGGTGGTACGTCGTTGGGACCATTTGCGGGTCTGCGCTGGTACCTTGCGGAGACGCTGCTACTTGGAACAGGAAATGCGTACTGTGGAGCAGATGGTCGTGCCAGAAGCCCGGGTGCGGTCGCTGGTGGAAGAGGCGCACGAGCAAGGGGCCCATTTGGGACCCTATAAGACATACCATTGGTTGAGACGCCAATATTTCGCCCCCCGGCTGCAAGCGGTCGTGGACCAGGTGTGTCGTGAGTGCAGGCGGTGTGCGGTAGTTAAACCACCGGAACAACACGTGCCCATCCAGACGATCCGGACCAGTCGGCCACTGGAGATGCTGATGATCGACTACGTGTTGGTCGGGGAATCTGTAAGTGGGCACCAGTATGCCTTGGTAATGACTGACCACTTCACTAAATTCACGGTAGTGGTTCCCACCCGAAACCAGACCGCAGAGTCGGCAACACGAGCGATCGTCGAACATTTCATTCGGCAGTACGGTTGTCCTGAGCGGATCCATTCGGACCAGGGTGCCTGTTTCCAGGGGCAGCTGATGGAGCGCCTCTGCCAGCTTTATGGCGTTCAAAAGTCCCGCACGACACCTTACCATCCGCAGGGGAATGGCGCCTGCGAGAGATTCAACCGGACTCTGCTGCAGATGCTCCGCGTATTGGAGCGTGCCGAGAAGCAGCGATGGCCCGAACGTGTTCAGGAGCTGGTCTGGACTTACAACAACAGAGTTCACCACACCACGGGATTTTCACCTTTTTTCTTGTTGTTCGGCCGACCCGGACGGGAGGCACACGACTTACAACTGTCCGGGACTGAGGAGGTAACGCCCCTCGCCCCTGCCGAATGGGTCGAGGACCATCGCCTACGTCTGAAGGCGGCGCACGAGTTGGCTGGGAGGCTGATCGCCGACCACCAGCATCCACCTGTGAGGTCCCACGAGCCTGGATCGTTGGCCGTGGGCCAGCGAGTGTTGGTGCGAAAGGTTCGCCCAGGGGGGAAATTGTCCGAACGGTGGGAAGTAACCCCATACCTTGTTCGCCGTCGCTTGGACCCGGGGGGACCAGTGTATCAAGTGGAGTCTACCGATGGGACGAGACGCCTGCGCACGTTACATCGTAGTAAACTGCGACCTTGTCCGTTCCCGGATCCGGCGAGCGGGGCTGAGTCCCCGGCAGCGGAGGACGGGTTAGGGGCCCCTATCGAGGACGCTCTGACCCCTCTGTCAGACGAGGAATGGTGGTTGCCGGTGGAGGAGAATCATCCGGAGGAGGCATCGGAACCTCAACCCCCAGCCGAAGTAGTGGCCTCTCCCCTGCCAAGGCGCTCTCTGCGCTCAAATAGGGGCGTTCCGGGCCCTCGCTACGCGGATCCGAACTTTGTGTGGTCGGATTCTTGCTTTGTGGAGACCACAAAGGACAAAGGGGGGGGAAATGTGAAGGGGATTACCACTTTCCCCTCCACGGAGCGACGGGCGGCGGGCGGCGGAGCGGCGGGCGGTTTCCAGTCTGGAGGGGCTTGCATCCGAAAGGATTCAAGCCCCTCCAATCCCAGCGGCGTATTTCAAACGGCGCGCCAAGCGCGAGCCAATCAGGGCTCGCGCCTCGGCCGCCAATCAGAGCTCGCCGCGGCGAGCCAATCGGGGCTCGCCGCGTCATAGCTCCGCCCGCTCCCGGCGCCATATAAGAGGCGCTGCGGAGCGGGACCAGTCAGTCGGACGGCGGACGAGGACAGAAGAGGAAGAAGAGCTCCTGCGGAAGAAGACGTCGGCGGAGAAGAAGACATCGGCGGTGCGGAAGAAGACGTCGGCGGTGCGGAGGAAGACGTCGGCGGAGGCACCCAGGAAGACGGAAGACGGCGACCAGCGGCGGATGTCCGGCGGAGAGTGCTGCAGCGTGTGGAGAGCAAAAGAGCTAACGAAGCTCCCCGCTGCAGCCTCTCCCTCCGCGACAGGTAGGCGGCCCTGGGCCACCTCTACCTATATATAATCCTCCCTAAAGCACCAGGGACAGGCACTAGGCCTGCGGGCAGAGTCAGGCCCTGTCGGCCTGTGTGCACGTTAGGCAGGCCTCCGGCCTGTGCCCACTCCAGGCCCCAGGCCTGTGCCCTCCCTCCAGGCCTCAAGCCTGTGCCCTCTCTCCAGGCTCCGGCCTGTGCTCCCTCCAGGCTCCGGCCTGTGCTCCCTCCAGGCCCCAGGCCTGTGCCCTCTCTCCAGGCCCCAGGCCTGTGCCCTCCCTCCAGGCCTCAAGCCTGTGCCCTCACTCCAGGCCCCAGGCCTGTGCCCTCTCTCCAGGCCCCAGGCCTGTGCCCTCCCTCCAGGCCTCAAGCCTGTGCCCTCACTCCAGGCCCCAGGCCTGTGCCCTCATTCCAGGCCCCAGGCCTGTGCCCTCACTCCAGGCCCCAGGCCTGTGCCCCTCCTTCAGGCTCCTGCCTGCGCCCTTCCGGCTGGAAGTGGGCTGTGCAGCAGCTCTCGAGGGGTCAGAGGTTGCTGTTTGAAGCCGACCGGCCCCACGCGGTGTATGACCCAGGGGATTGGAAGTGTGGAGTAACGTTCCCGTCCCACACGTCGCCATCCCCCGGTCATCGGAAGTGGGCCAGTCTGTTCCAGACCCCCGCCCTCCCTTGTGAACCGAAGGCACCGGCTGGTGTCCAACATCCGGAAGGTAGGACTAGTAAATCGGGGTATACTGTTAGGCCGGGGAAGTGTTCCACTGACTTGCCGGGTAGCGCACGTGTTAATTAGTACAGTCTCCGTTGATTGGGGCAGAACCAGTAGCCTCCAGTTGTTTGAGTTAGTTTGTTAGGCAGGCGTAGTTGGCTGTATCGTTGTTAGCCGTAGAGTAGCCTGCAGGTAGGGAGGTTGTTCTTCTTGTCCCAACAGGAGTGGAGAGGTGCGACAATCAAGGTGACCCGCAAGTTGGAAGTGAGTATCACCCTGTGTCTGTCTGTCGGTCATCCCCCCTGTATACCGGTCCGGAGGGTTTGCTCGCGGACGCGAGGACCCCCCTCTCACCACACAACGTGCGAGAGTGCGAGTGTGTGAGAATTGGGTAGCTGAGGCCTATTGGCCAGTGATGACCTTCCGCCCAGCCGGTTAAGGTCGTGGCTACCCCTGACGTGTCCCGTACTCCAGGCGGAGGTCGGGCGTACGTCTCAACCGACATATTCCTCTCTTTCCAGACCCCTGTCGTCCGCGGTGAGGTGGTGTCCGCCCTGAGGAGTGGTCTCGAGAGTGAAGTCTCTGGCGTGCCTGGAAATCGTCTGCGGCGGCGTTGCACAGGTGGGTGGAGTGACGACACCTGCACAGCAGCAGGCGGTACATCCTTGTTAGCCGCTCACAAAAAGTCAGGTTCCTTTTTGCCGAAAATGCATGTTATTTGCATTGCTATGTGGCTAGAATGCACAAGCAGCTTTAGGTGATTAAAATGATATGTGGCATGCCTATATACTGTGTGCGACTGTGGCTGTATCTGCATGCAAAATGCTATGTTACAGTGATTTCCAGGAATACACAGTAATGTAGCATTTTGTATGCAGATACGGTCACAGTCACACACAGAATATAGATATGCCGCATATCATTTTAATCAGCAGAAGCTGCTTGTGCCCCTAAGCATACCAAATGCCCTAGGCATTTGCCTAGTTTGCCTATACCTAGGGCCGGCTCTGAGTTTAATGCTTTGGCACTGCATCATACACGGAGGTGCGTTTGCTATTTTGCACATCTCCATTTAGCAGTTGTATCACGTGACAGTATTCAGTCACCACGCTATGAGACAGCAATGTTTCACAGAACATTCAGGAAAGTTTTTCCTGCACTCAAAATACCCCAACGACACTCTTTCAGGTCCACAAAGCAGTTTCTGGACCTTGTAACTATATTAATTTTAAATTAGTTTATTGTCTGGCATCCACTATCAAAAACACTATAACAAGTGCGGCTTTAGATTTCTAAGTTCCTGCCTCACCGCACGTCACTGATCTGCACCCATTACTGGGTTTGGCGGATATACACCATGTTGTTTCACGTCACTCCCCTCTCCTGAGTAATGGAACCCCAGAAATAAAACGGGCGCACTGTTGCTGAGCAACCACTACAGGACATCAGTGTTAAGATTGTCCAACGCCTACCTCTGTCATTTATATGGTGAGATTTTACATTCCACCGTACACCTAGACAAGTGTACAGTAGTATACACTATGGGGGTCATTCCGACCTAATCACACGCTGCAGTTATTCGCAGCGCATAAATCGGGTCGGAACTGTGCATGGGCCGGTGACTCAGTGCGCCGGCGTATGCCAGACGGCCGAAGGCCGACGTTACCCAGCGATCGCCTCTGCCTGATTGACAGGCAGAGGTGGTCGCTGGGCGGGAGGGGGCGGCACGGCGTCATTTGGCCGCCCTTTTCGGGGTGCGGTCCGGCCAACGCAGGCATGGCTGGACCATTTGGGGGGTTTGGGCCGCAGCGGCTGCGTGACGTCACACGCAGCCGCTGCGACCCAGGGCAGAGACGAGTAACTCCCGGCCAGCCGCAGCTGTGCTGGGCGTCCCCCCGCATGTCAGGGAAGATGTTCGTAGTTGTGCTGGGCGTCCCCCCGCATGTCAGGGAAGATGTTCGTAGTTGTGCTGGGCGTCCCCCCGCATGTCAGGGAAGATGTTCGTAGTTGTGCTGGGCGTCCCCCCGCATGTCAGGGAAGATGATCGTAGTTGTGCTGGGCGTCCCCCCGCATGTCAGGGAAGATGATCGTAGTTGTGCTGGGCGTCCCCCCGCATGTCAGGGAAGATGTTCGTAGTTGTGCTGGGCGTCCCCCCGCATGTCAGGGAAGATGATCGTAGTTGTGCTGGGCGTCCCCCCGCATGTCAGGGAAGATGATCGTAGTTGTGCTGGGCGTCCCCCCGCATGTCAGGGAAGATGATCGTAGTTGTGCTGGGCGTCCCCCCGCATGTCAGGGAAGATGTTCGTAGTTGTGCTGGGCGTCCCCCCGCATGTCAGGGAAGATGATCGTAGTTGTGCTGGGCGTCCCCCCGCATGTCAGGGAAGATGATCGTAGTTGTGCTGGGCGTCCCCCCGCATGTCAGGGAAGATGATCGTAGTTGTGCTGGGCGTCCCCCCGCATGTCAGGGAAGATGTTCGTAGTTGTGCTGGGCGTCCCCCCGCATGTCAGGGAAGATGATCGTAGTTGTGCTGGGCGTCCCCCCGCATGTCAGGGAAGATGATCGTAGCCCTGTGCTGGGCGTCCCCCCGCATGTCAGGGAAGATGTTCGTAGTTGTGCTGGGCGTCCCCCTGCATGTCAGGGAAGATGATCGTAGTTGTGCTGGGCGTCCCCCCGCATGTCAGGGAAGATGATCGTAGTTGTGCTGGGCGTCCCCCCGCATGTCAGGGAAGATGATCGTAGTTGTGCTGGGCGTCCCCCCGCATGTCAGGGAAGATGATCGTAGTTGTGCTGGGCGTCCCCCCGCATGTCAGGGAAGATGATCGTAGTTGTGCTGGGCGTCCCCCCGCATGTCAGGGAAGATGTTCGTAGTTGTGCTGGGCGTCCCCCCGCATGTCAGGGAAGATGTTCGTAGTTGTGCTGGGCGTCCCCCCGCATGTCAGGGAAGATGTTCGTAGTTGTGCTGGGCGTCCCCCCGCATGTCAGGGAAGATGATCGTAGTTGTGCTGGGCGTCCCCCCGCATGTCAGGGAAGATGATCGTAGTTGTGCTGGGCGTCCCCCCGCATGTCAGGGAAGATGTTCGTAGTTGTGCTGGGCGTCCCCCCGCATGTCAGGGAAGATGATCGTAGTTGTGCTGGGCGTCCCCCCGCATGTCAGGGAAGATGATCGTAGCCCTGTGCTGGGCGTCCCCCCGCATGTCAGGGAAGATGTTCGTAGTTGTGCTGGGCGTCCCCCTGCATGTCAGGGAAGATGATCGTAGTTGTGCTGGGCGTCCCCCCGCATGTCAGGGAAGATGATCGTAGTTGTGCTGGGCGTCCCCCCGCATGTCAGGGAAGATGATCGTAGTTGTGCTGGGCGTCCCCCCGCATGTCAGGGAAGATGATCGTAGTTGTGCTGGGCGTCCCCCCGCATGTCAGGGAAGATGATCGTAGTTGTGCTGGGCGTCCCCCCGCATGTCAGGGAAGATGTTCGTAGTTGTGCTGGGCGTCCCCCCGCATGTCAGGGAAGATGTTCGTAGTTGTGCTGGGCGTCCCCCCGCATGTCAGGGAAGATGTTCGTAGTTGTGCTGGGCGTCCCCCCGCATGTCAGGGAAGATGATCGTAGTTGTGCTGGGCGTCCCCCCGCATGTCAGGGAAGATGATCGTAGTTGTGCTGGGCGTCCCCCCGCATGTCAGGGAAGATGATCGTAGTTGTGCTGGGCGTCCCCCCGCATGTCAGGGAAGATGATCGTAGTTGTGCTGGGCGTCCCCCCGCATGTCAGGGAAGATGATCGTAGTTGTGCTTTGTTCTCATTCTCTTTGCATTTTAGAACCACATTGCTGGGAGGAAGTACTGTATACGCACCAATAAGACAGAGAAAGTACCAGGACAAAACAACAGATACTTCTGTCACAAGTCATCCACAATACTAAAAGGTGTACAATGTGGCAGAGAACTACAGTATAGCAAGAAATTAATTATGTTATTGATTTAAGACGAAAGAGGGATACTCACAATGCAGAGACAGACAAACACAAAGGGGGGGATAGAGACATAACTAATGTCACATACTCAATGTGGGGGAAGAAAGGCACAGGCAAGCCGCCAGAAAGAATCGAAGATGCACACATAACGGGGAACAGAGATTGGAGGGTTGCTATAAAGACATACAGACCTGAAGGGTGAAAGTCACGGGTGTGGTTCGTTTTATCGACAGTATCTAGGTCGACAATGTTTAGGTCGACCACTATAGGTCGACAGTCACTAGGTCGACATGGATGGAAGGTCGACAGGGTTTCTAGGTCGACATGTGCTAGGTCGACAGGTCTAAAGGTCGACATGAGGATTCTTTTTTTTTGTGTGTCGTTTTCTTCATAAAGTGACCGGGATCCCAAATTAGTGCACCGCGTCCCCTCGCATGGCTCGCTTCGCTCGCCATGCTGCGGGCATGGTGCCTTCGCTCCGCTACCGCTTCGCTCGGCACACTTTACCGTTCCAATCGTAGTCCACGTGGATCGTTAAGTATGAAAAAAAAAATGTGAAAAACTCATGTCGACCTTTAGACCTGTCGACCTAGCACATGTCGACCTAGAAACCCTGTCGACCTAGTGACTGTCGACCTATAGTGGTCGACCTAAACATTGTCGACCTAGACACTGTCGATCTTCAGACCGGATCCCGAAAGACACACACAGACACAAAGAAGAGGGTTGAGGCGAGTGTGGTCATTGAGCCAAACCGAGTCAAACCGAGTCAAACCGAGGCGGGGGATTGTACACCCTCACAAATACCAGGGTGGGGTAGGTGCAGTGGTAAGGGTCAATTGACTTTCCATTTTTCAAAAGTGCATTTCATATTGGCATGCCTTGGTGCAGTAGGATGGAGGGTGTGGGCGAGTGGTGGTGCGCGGGGCGTAACAGCGCGATCTCATCATCATAGGCCCGTACCCCAATAAAATGCTGCAACTACCTGTATTGTTAAGCAGAAGGATGGTCTATAATGACGCAAATCAGCATGAATTGCATCATCATGTTGCCCAGGGGGACGAGAGGGGGCCCTGGGACACTAAACGACTTTTCTGGGAGAGTAATCGAGGATTCAGGAGTCACCCAGGCGTTCCAGGTGTCAGGGTCTCCTGCCCTGTGATGCCACGTCGTCATGGCAACCGGGAGACAAGTGCTAGCAGAGTAACCTGAGCGCAGCTGATACTCCGGTTCGGGTCTTTTGCTGTGCAGTGGTTACAGGCTCTGTGCACGGTAGGGGATCCGGTGCTGGTTTTTGTGCTCACAGTCTGTGAGGTCTGAGTGGGGCGTGGACAGCACCAGCTTTATAAGGCCTCTTCTTAGGGTAAGCAGATGCTGCTGAATCTTTGTTGGTTAGTCAGTTCCTGAAAGTTAGCCAGTACTGTGTAGCATTGTATTTGTTTGTTGCTTACTGCAAATAGGCCTGGGGATTTGGTATTACACTCTGCCAATCCAGACCTAGTAGTAAGACTGGAGTCAGTCGTTTAGCTTGCTGGGGTTCTGTTACTACTCTGTGAACTTAGCAAGTTTGCGGCTGTATTCTAAGACTTGCCTGTCTAATCCTGTCTCACTGTGCTAGGTGTCAGGGGTCAGTTTAGTGGCAGTAAGCTGAACCTGTGCACTGCAAGTGAGAATTAGGATTGTGGAGACTCTCCTTGTGTCTATCATTCCATCTCTGACCAAGGAGTTTACTGCCACACCCGTTGGTAACCCTTTAGGGTTTTGCTGTTGCCCTTAGCAACAGCATTTCGGGTTCTCTACGTATTAAAACACAACATCTTGCTTTTCTCATCTGAGCATTACCAATACAAGGGAGACACCCAGTTCCTTAGCCTCTGGGCTTCTCTGTTCACTTTGTGTGTATTTTGTTACCCTATCACCTTCTGTGTACGTTATGTCATATTCCCCAGTCTGTCTGTGAGTCCATTTGTTTTGCATAACAGTTCAAACACCAGTACATTCCTGCAGGCACTGGTGTGCATAACATATTCAGCAGCCTAATACTCCTGTTGAAATTTTGTGGGAATATGGAGCATACCCCTCAAAATACGTTGCAACAGGTGGTCGATCAGGTGCAGGTCCTGACTCGACAATTTAATGATTTGTCCATTAAAATGCACACCTCCCAGGCTGCTGGCGGAGCTCCCGCAGCAGCAGCACCTGCAGGGGTTAAGGAGCCAAAAGTAAATCTCCCGGATCGTTTTTCTGGAGATCGCTCGCAGTTCTTTTGTTTCAAGGAGAGCTGCAAGCTATACTTCCGGCTTAGGCCTCAGTCTTCTGGGTCGGAGATTCAGCGGGTGGGCATAGTGATTTCCTTGCTACAAGGAGACCCACAGGTCTGGGCATATGGGTTGCAGCCTGACTGTCCGTCGCTTAAAAGTGTTGATGCTTTTTTTACGGCACTGGGCATGTTGTATGATGACCCTGACAAGACGGCCTCAGCCGAGGCTCAGATTTCGATCCTTAAGCAAGGGCGAAGGCCAGTTGAGGTTTACTGTACGGAGTTTCGGAGGTTGGCCCATGATACCCAGTGGAATGACCCAGCCCTGAGACACCAGTACCGAAGAGGTCTTTCTAACCAGATAAAGGACCAACTGGTACAATATCCCTTGCCTGATAGCTTGGATCAGCTCATGCAGTTATCCATCCGGGTGGATAGACGGCTGAGAGAGCGTAGGCTTGAAAGGGAGACTGAGATTTCCTTCCTTCCCAAGGGAACCTCAGACTCTGAGGAATTTTCCGAGGAGCCTATGCAGATTGGGGCTACCCGCCTCTCCTCGCGTGAGAAGACGCGGAGGAGACAGCAGGGGTTGTGTTTGTACTGTGGGAATAAAGGTCATGTGGTAGTATCATGCCCAGAAAAGCCGGAAAACTTCAGGGCCTGAGGGTGATGGGAAATATCCTGTCAGGCCAGAAGTCAGAATTTCCCAAGAAGACTTTTATCATTCCGGTGACCTTGAAGATCCTCGGTCAAACTGTCAAGACTGAGGCCTTTGTGGACAGTGGGGCCGACGGGGTTTTTATGGACCGCCAATTCGCCCTGAAACACTCTGTTCCCTTAGTACCCTTGGCATCGGAAATTGAGATTTGTGGGTTAAACGGGGAACCATTATCCCATTGTAAAATTACCTCTTGCACTAGCCAGATTTCTTTGTTTATTGGAGCCACACACTCTGAAAAATTGTCCTTTTATGTGACTGTCTGTACTTTTGCCCCATTGGTGTTGGGGTTACCCTGGTTAAGGGCCCACAATCCTCAATTTGACTGGGTCTCTGGGGAGATTCTTAGTTGGGGTACTGATTGTTTCAGGAGTTGCTTGAGCCTTCCAGTCAGGCTCTCGCAGCTAAGTTTGCCAGGATTGCCAGGGTGTTATGCAGATTTTGCGGACGTGTTCTCCAAAAAAGTTGCAGAGGTACTACCTCCCCATCGCCCCTATGACTGTGCCATTGATTTGTTGCCAAATGCTAAGCTTCCCAAGAGCAGGTTGTACTCCCTGTCACGTCCAGAGACTCAGGCTATGGCAGAGTACATTCAGGAGAACTTGGCTAAGGGATTTATCAGACCTTCACAGTCTCCAGTTGGGTCTGGGTTCTTCTTCGTGGGTAAAAAGGACGGTTCGTTGCGACCCTGCATCGACTTCAGGGAATTGAACCGTATCACGATTAAAAACTCATACCCACTGCCTCTCATTTCGGTCTTGTTTGACCAGCTTCGTACTGCCACCATTTTTTCTAAGATTGACCTACGCGGTGCGTACAATCTAATCCGAATAAGAGAGGGGGATGAATGGAAGACTGCCTTTAATACCCACTCAGGGCATTATGAATATTTGGTGATGCCTTTTGGGCTCTGTAATGCCCTGGCAGTCTTCCAGGATTTCATGAATGATGTGCTCAGGGAATATTTGGATAGATTCTTAGTTGTATACTTAGATGACATCCTAATCTTCTCCCATTCCCTGGAGGAACATCGGAAGCATGTACGCTTAGTCCTCCAGAAACTCAGAGACCACCGGCTTGGGGCGAAGCTGGAGAAGTGCGAATTTGAAGTTCAGCAAATCGCATTTCTAGGATATATTATCTCCCCAGAAGGTTTCCAAATGGAGGGTTCCAAGGTACAGGCAGTCCTGGATTGGGTGCAGCCCACTAGTTTGAAGGCGCTTCAGCGTTTCCTGGGCTTTGCGAATTTTTATAGACGATTTATCGCTGGATTTTCGTCTATAGTGGCGCCCTTGGTGGCACTCACTAAGAAAGGGGCGGATGTTGCTCACTGGTCTTGTGAGGCTAAAACGGCTTTTGCCCGTCTCAAAAGGGCATTTGTTTCGGCCAAGGTGCTGCGACACCCAGATCCAGAGCGTCCTTTTGTGGTGGAGGTGGATGCCTCTGAGATGGGTATTGGGGCAGTGCTTTCTCAGATGGGAGTGTCTGATAATCGCCTTCATCCCTGTGCTTACTTTTCCCGTAAATTTTCGCCTGCCGAGATGAATTATGACGTGGGTAACCGGGAATTGTTGGCTATTAAGGATGCACTCGAGGAGTGGAGACACTGGCTTGAGGGGGCTAAGTTTGTGGTCTCACTGACCATAAGAATCTGGCATATTTAGAGTCAGCGAAGCGTCTCAATGCCAGGCAGGCACGATGGGCTTTGTTTTTTGCTCGCTTTAATTTTTTGATAACATATCGCCCTGGGTCAAAAAACATCAAGGCTGATGCGCTCTCGCGGAGTTTTGCTCCAATCCAAGAGACCACCGAGGAGCCGTTGCCCATTGTTTCCCCATCATGTATTAAAGTTGGCATTACCCAGGACCTCTTATCATTAGTCCTTAGAGCACAGGAGCAGGCTCCTCCAGACCTTCCGGTAGGTCTTTTGTTTGTGCCTCCTAGGTTAAGACAGCGAGTGTTCCTGGAATTCCATGCCAAGAAGTCGGCAGGTCACCCGGGTATTGCCAGAACTCGGGAGTTGCTATCTAGGGCGGTGTGGTGGCCCTCGGTGGCTAAGGATGTGGATCAGTGGGTTCGGGCATGTGACATCTGTGCCCGAAATAAGACTCCTAGAGGGGTTCCTGTTGGCCCATTACATCCACTCTCTATCCCATCTAAGCCATGGACCCACATTTCAATGGATTTTGTGGTGGACTTGCCCAAATCCTCGGGGATGACAGCCATCTGGGTTGTCGTTGACAGGTTTTCGAAGATGGCGCACTTTGTTCCACTGGTTGGGCTGCCATCGGCCAGACGCCTGTCTGAATTATTTATGCTGCATGTTGTGCGTCTCCACGGGTTGCCACTTGATGTGGCCTCTGACCGCGGATCCCAGTTTGTGGCCAAATTCTGGAGGGCATTTTGTTCCGTTCTACAGATTTCTGTCAGCTTGTCGTCAGGCTACCATCTGCAGTCTAATGGGCAGACTGAAAGGGTGAACCAGTCCTTGGAGCAGTTCCTCAGGTGTTATGTCTCCAAGTGTCAGACTGACTGGGTTGCTCATCTGTCCATGGCGGAGTTTGCCTATAACAACGCGGCTCACTCTGCTACAGGGATCTCTCCCTTCCTTTGTGTGTATGGGCATCATCCTAAGGCCAATTCTTTTGACCCCCTGGACTCCACGCCTGGTGGTTCCTCTGTGGTTTCGGTCCTTAGAGGTATTTGGCGGAAAGTGAAGAAAGCCCTTGTGTCTGTGTCATTAGTGACCAAAAGGGTTTTTGATAAGCGGAAAAGACCCTGCAGCTTCAAATTAGGAGACTTCGTCTGGTTGTCTACCAAGAATTTGAAGTTGAGACAGCCATCTCATAAGTTAGGCCCCCGGTTCATCGGCCCTTATAAGATCACCAGGGTTATCAATCCGGTGGCATTTCAGTTAGATCTGCCCCGTTCTTTGGGTATCAATAAAACATTTCATTGTTCCCTTTTAAAACGGGCGATTAGTAATCCTTCTTCCAGTGGAAGACCTTCCCCTCTTCTGATACGTGGCCAGAGGGAGTTTGTTGTTGAAAGGATTCTTGACTCCAAGGTGGTTCGGGGTCGGCTGTCATTTTTGGTGCACTGGAAGGGGTATGGCCCGGAGGAGCGGTCGTGGGTGCGCAGTTGTGATCTTCATGCCCCCAGACTGATACGCTCTTTCTTCTCGCAGTTCCCCGATAAACCCGGTGGTAGGGGTTCTTTGACCCCTCGTCAGAGGGGGGGTACTGTTAGGGTCTCCTGCCCTGTGCTGCCACGTCGTCATGGCAACCGGGAGACAAGTGCTAGCAGAGTAACCTGAGCGCAGCTGATACTCCGGTTCGGGTCTTTTGCTGTGCAGTGGTTACAGGCTCTGTGCACGGTAGGGGATCCGGTGCTGGTTTTTGTGCTCACAGTCTGTGAGGTCTGAGTGGGGCGTGGACAGCACCTGCTTTATAAGGCCTCTTCTTAGGGTAAGCAGATGCTGCTGAATCTTTGTTGGTTAGTCAGTTCCTGAAAGTTAGCCAGTACTGTGTAGCTTTGTATTTGTTTGTTGCTTACTGCAAATAGGCCTGGGGATTTGGTATTACACTCTGCCAATCCAGACCTAGCAGTAAGACTGGAGTCAGTCGTTTAGCTTGCTGGGGTTCTGTTACTACTCTGTGAACTTAGCAAGTTTGCGGCTGTATTCTAAGACTTGCCTGTCTAATCCTGTCTCACTGTGCTAGGTGTCAGGGGTCAGTTTAGTGGCAGTAAGCTGAACCTGTGCACTGCAAGTGAGACTTAGGATTGTGGAGACTCTCCTTGTGTCTATCATTCCATCTCTGACCAAGGAGTTTACTGCCACACCCGTTGGTAACCCTTTAGGGTTTTGCTGTTGCCCTTAGCAACAGCATTTCGGGTTCTCTACGTATTAAAACACAACATCTTGCTTTTCTCATCTGAGCATTACCAATACAAGGGAGACACCCAGTTCCTTAGCCTCTGGGCTTCTCTGTTCACTTTGTGTGTATTTTGTTACCCTATCACCTTCTGTGTACGTTATGTCATATTCCCCAGTCTGTCTGTGAGTCCATTTGTTTTGCATAACAGTTCAAACACCAGTACATTCCTGCAGGCACTGGTGTGCATAACACCAGGAGAGTGAAGGTGTGTCGCACAGAAATATAAAATTGAGAGGAGTTCTACGCCAAGAGTTTCTTGAATGATGGCAGATTAAGTACGCAGCCAGGAACAACAGGAACCTTTCACAGAGGGTTCCTCAATGAAGTATTCGTATTGGAACAAGTGGTTCTTGTGCTTGTAGATCGTCACATTGTAAATCCAAAGGGGACGGTCACCCAAAATGTAAAATAGAGAAAAAGGAAAATATAGTGTAGACTGTGGTAAAAATAAAAAATAACTGCCCATCTAGAACTTCTGCCAAATGGCAAAAGGGCATATGGCCTGATGGGCCGGTGTGGCTATGTAGTCAGACCGGGGCTGGCCGAGCAGCTCAACCTCCCAGACACTCTGCTCAGCAGCCCGTCTCACATAGACAGGGGCTGGCATAGCAGCTCCACCTTCCAGTGCTACAGAGAGATGGGGGTGAGGACAGGCCCTCAAGAGTCGCGGCACACCCTGTTTGTGTAGAGACGTCCATCTTTTTTCTTGCTTCCTTTGTTAAACATTGTTGTTGCAATATCAGGTTAAATTGACAATTCCTTCCGGCTTTACTGTTTTATACCAACCTGTTCTTCTCCATATGGTTTACTACCTTTTTTATTGGCAAATCTGTCTCTCTTTATGTGACTGTTAGGCTTTTCCTCCGCTTTTTAAATAAAGAGAATAATAATAAAGCAAACATTTTTAAGTAGCTCATTGCTGAAAGGCAGAAGGTGAGGATGGAATGAGAAAGAATGAAAACAAAATCCACATTATGGTATGTTTTTGGGGTGTGGATTTAAAGATCGACAGTAAATAGGAAGACAGTCAATAGGGGACAAGGTCAAAATGTCAGCTTTTACTAAGTCAACATGTACTTAGGTCAACTAGGTCAGAATGTTAATAGGCAAATGGATGATACAGAAAAGGGTGACACTTTTTTTTATTTTAACCTTAACCCTCCCCCTTGAGACTAACCCTAACCCTCCACCTGGTGCATGACCTTAACCGACCCCTTCCTCAGCATAACACTAACCCTCCCCCAGTTGACTAAGGGGTCTATTCATGAAACAGTGAAAAGAGTAGAGAAACAGACCAGTGGAGAAGTTGCCCATGGCAACCAATCAACATCTCCCTTACATTTTATAGACTGTACTGATAAAGACTTCCTTCAAAGCTGATTGATTCCTAAGGACAACTTCTCCATTGTTTTTTTTCTCCACTCTTTTCACTGCTTCATGAATAGACCCCTAATCATAACTCCAGACCCTAAGAATCATGGAAAACCACTTGTGGACCTTTTCTGTGTCAGACATTTCCTTTTTGAGCTTTTGAACCTTTTGACCTTTTGGCCTTGTCAACCTAAGTCCATGTTGACCATTTAACTGTCGACATTTTGACCCTGTCAACCTATTGACCATTTGGTGCCGACCTATTGACTGTCTATTTACCGTCTGTCTTCCATCCAGATACCGTACTTTTTTGTAACATAATCATTATGGTACATGGTACACTTATACCTGCCCACCAGACCCTTTCCAGAAATTGTCAAAGTAAGAAAAAAACCTAAGTAAAAACTGTCAAACATTTTTGTTTCATAAATAAAATTGATCCCTTTATATGTATATTGTTTAAAATTCATCTAAGTGTACTGTATTGAGCTCACCACCTCGCCCCCTCTGCACCTATATGTTCTAGGTGTTGGCATTTCCAGTATACTCCTATATCCCCCCCCCCAACCCTCCATTTATCGGTCTTTATTCCAGGCCCAGTAGGTAACTTACCTGATTTACCTTCTTCTTGATCTTCACTCTCCTGTTGGCTCCTCTCCTCTGACAGGCCTCGTAGTGACACCAACATCAATACCTCACATCTGCAATGCGGCCAAGAACAGGTGCCGCCGGGGAGCACAGATACAGAATGGGTCCTCTGGCCTTGCCACTCGTCAAATAGCGCTAGGCCTAGTTACCATGGCTGCCGAGGGGTCAAGAGGGGGAGGTTGTGGGTCAGATAACCTGGACCTAGGCTTCTGCAGGGGCCCAGTCAGCTGCCAAGGGAGACAATAGGAGTTGCCTTGTGTGACTAGGCCCAAATCCTGTCCTGCGTGTAAATGCTCCAGACGCATTAGTGCCTACAGGCCCACCATGGGTCATCTGTAAAGGACATCTCACAAGCACATTCAACCAAAGGGGGCATTACACTTATTACTGAGCTAGGCAGGTAAACACTGACAGAGAGGAAAGCAGCATGGCCGGGATGAAGTCATCATGTTGATGGTCAAAATGTCAACAGTACAATGCCAACAGATACTGTATGATGTCGATATTGTTGAAATGTGGAGAGCTAACTTGTCAGCATCTGTATAATGGTGACATGTTCACATTTGTCGCCGAGTGAAATGATGACATTTTGTGAAATGCTGACATTAGAGTTACGATTAGGGCCGGGGACATACCGGAAACCTGCTACTAAAGCCACAACCGCCGAAAACATTAGCTGCAGGGTTCGGGTTAAGGTAGTGTACTTACCACCAAGAAAGCCACCTCTCCACACTGCTGGCTGTCGACACTGATAGCATGTCGACATTTAATCAGTGTCTACATGCTCAATGTCTGCATAGCCAGCGTCGACATGCTGAACATGTCCACATGTTAGCAGTCAACCTTATCATGTTGAGATGATCACCGACATTCTAGCCGTCGACAAAATACACTGAAGCGGCATAGCCTGCACCAAGACTTTATTACTGGGTTTCTGAGAACATTGGGGGCCATTCCGAGTTGATCGCTCGCTGACGTTTTTCGCAGTGCAGCAAACAGGTTACTACTGCGCATGTGTATGCACCGCAATGCGCAGGCGCGACGGGTACAAAGTGGATCGTTGCTGGGCGATGGATTTAACGAAGAATCCATTCGCACAGCCAATCGCAAGGAGATTAACAGGAAGAGGGCGTTTGTGGGTGGCAACTGACCGTTTTCAGGGAGCGTTTGGAAAAACGCAGGCGTGTCCAAGCGTTTGCAGGGCGGGTGTGTGACGTCAATTCCGGGACCAAAAAGACTGAAGTGATCACAAGGGCTGAGTAAGTCCTGGGCTACTCAGAAACGGCAAAATACTTTTTCGTCCCGCTCGGCTGCACACGCGTTCGCACACTTGCAAAGCGAAAATACACTCCCCCGTGGGCGACGACTATGCGTTTGCACAGCTGCTAAAAGTAGCTAGCGAGTGATCAACTCGGAATGAGGGTCATTGAACCTAGGGCCTAGGACGGCAGCTTCACTTACTACCATTAGCAACACCATAAGCTAGAAAATCATAATTGCATACAAACATAGGCCCTAATATGTAAAACACTATTGCTCAGGGAGCAGGGAAATCGGCTGTACAAGGAGATGATCTACGCTGGATCCTTGCATTGTTCATGGGCCCTCATTCCGAGTTGTTCGCTCGTTCTTTTTCATCGCATCGCAGTGAAAATCCGCTTAGTACGCATGCGCAAAGTTCGCACTGCGACTGCGCCAAGTAACTTTACTATGAAGAAAGTATTTTTACTCACGGCTTTTTCTTCGCTCCGGCGATCGTAATGTGATTGACAGGAAATGGGTGTTACTGGGCGGAAACACGGCGTTTCAGGGGCGTGTGGCTGAAAACGCTACCGTTTCCGGAAAAAACGCAGGAGTGGCCGGAGAAACGGTGGGAGTGCCTGGGCGAACGCTGGGTGTGTTTGTGACGTCAACCAGGAACGACAAGCACTGAAATGATCGCACAGGCAGAGTAAGTCTGGAGCTACTCAGAAACTGCTAAGTAGTTAGTAATCGCAATATTGCGAATACATCGGTCGCAATTTTAAGAAGCTAAGATTCACTCCCAGTAGGCGGCGGCTTAGTGTGTGTAACTCTGCTAAATTCGCCTTGCGACCGATCAACTCGGAATGAGGGCCATGGTGACTGGGAAAATCCTCCTTCCCCATACAGCTGATTGCAGCATGAGATCACATAAATAGTGTATATAATGTCACACCGTATACTATACCTCCCATTTATCTATATTCTCCATCAGACAAATGTCTTACAATGTGATAGATTCTCTTTCCATCCTGTTGTGACAATAGCACTTTACTCCATTGTGAAATTGTCAGCTGGTATTTGTTGTACAGAGCTGACTGCAGCAATTACTCGGCGTTTTGCTGGTTCTTCGGCCACATAATGCTTATTTTGGCTCTTATTTTTATTACAAGGAAGCGAGATTACAGTTTTCAGAAACCCGGCCTCATGTATTTACGTAAAAGCTGTATTTTGTACAATCTAAGCCTGCGGACTTACAGAAAAACAACTAATAATAACCAGGGCTTAAATGTGTGAGCACTCAATCTTCCATGTCACACGGAGCGAGGCGGGCAGTGCACTCCTTCACACGCCATATGTTCGCTCGCAGAAACCTCTACGGAGAGTGAGAACGCTCTGACAGGACTAGTCAGTTACAGAGAAATACAATTTCTGCTGTGACCGGGCTTTGCTGGCTGTACATATCGATCTCCTTCCCTATTTAAAACAGTCCGGTTACATTAGGGAGTCTTTGCTGGAGTACTGGCCTACTAAACGGAAAATCTGCAGTGGTCGGTGGGGGAACAAGATTGAGCTGCCATTTATCACTCTATATACTGCATAGGCAAACGCAGAGGGGTTCCGGTTGCCTGGAAACCCCCCTCATCTTTGCAAGTGGTTCAAATTAGGCCAATAGCAATGGTATATAATCATACTTGCCTACCTGACCCTCTCCATGAGGGAGAAAATGCTCTGTTCCTGGACTTTCCTGGTAATGTATGATTGCCATCACCTGTGATGAGCTAGTTAATTGATAAGAAAGGTGTTTCATCACAGGTGATGGCAATCATACATTACCAGGAAAGTCCAGGAGCAGAGCTGTTGCACATGCCCAGAGTGTGCGTGTGGTTCTGAGTCGTCAATCAGTGCATTGGACTGGAGAGTTGCTACCAGGAAGAAGAGACAGGAGCCTTACCCCGAGGTGGGAGAATGTATGCTTAGAAAGTGCAGTACTGGTTCTTTTATGTTTGTGCATTGATTGTAGTATGTTTAACCTTTTCCTGACCACTTATTTATATTATTTAAATATGATTGATACAGCCAATACCATAAGCAATCTATAGTGTTAAATATTAATACAGTATTCCATCTTCCGCAGAGTGGGAGACTGTGGATTGCATTTGGAAACCCCCCTCTAGAAATCCTGCGTTTGCCACTGGATGCTGTGTGCCAAATCTGGACTGACCCATGAGGATAATATTTTAATACACACACACACACACACACACACACGCGCGCGCGCACACACACACACACACACACACTTGCCTTGCTACTTTTGAAAAAGTATGTCAGGAAGATGTGAAAGTAACATCTATAAGCGCATGTGTGTACTACGTCGGAGAGACGTGTAATGAAAATGACTTGCATCCAAATGTAAATGAGCCCCAAAGTAAGTAAGATCTACTTGTTGAAGAAAAGACAGTGATATTTTGCAGGATTTGTTTATGTATTGTGTTCTACAAGAGGTTCCATATAATGTAAGTGGCCACGAGAAACCTTATTTAAAATGCATGTAGCCATAGGGATCATTGTGTCTTATCACCAATGCAGGGAAATGAAGCTGATGATCCCATTAGAATGTATGAATCTCTGATTTCTGATTTTCCCCCAAGAATGTAATAGCTGCATAATGGGGGTAAGATGCAATCAGGGAGATTGCTGGTCTATTCAGGGAGTGAGGGAGATTGCTGCTATTTCAGGGAGCCTCCTGCAGTGCGGGTTAGATACAGTGCGGGTTGGATGCAGTGCGGAAAACAGGACAGGTTGGATACAGTGATGGATACAGTGTGGGTTGGATACAGTGCGGGATACAGTGCTGGTTGGAAACTGTGTGGGTTGGATACAGTGCGGGATACAGTGTGGGTTGGATACAGTGCAGGATATACAGTGTGGGTTGGATACAGTGTGGGTTGGATACAGCACAGGCCAGATACAGTGTGGGATATATTACTGGTTGGACACAGTGGGGAATACACTGCGGGTTGGATACTGTGTGGGTTGGATACTGTGTGGGTTGGATACTGCGTGGTTTGGATACAGTGTGGTTTGGATACAGTGCGGGATACAGTGTGGGTTGGATACAGCACGGGTCAGATACAGTGTGGGATATATTACTGGTTGGACACAGTGCGGAATACACTGCGGGTCGAATACAGTGTGGATTTGATACTGTGTGGGTTGGATACAGTGTGGGTTGGATACAGTGCAGGATACAGTGTGGGTTGGATACAGCACGGGTCAGATACAGTGTGGGATATATTACTGGTTGGGCACAGTGCGGAATACACTGCGGGTCGGATACAGTGTGGGTTGGATACTGTGTGGGTCGGATACAGTGTGGGTTGGATACTGTGTGAGTTGGATACAGTGTGGGTTGGATACAGTGCGGGATACAGTGTGGGTTGGATACAGCATGGGTCAGATACAGTGTGGGATATATTACTGATTGGACACAGTGCGGAATACACTGCGGGTCAAATACAGTATGGGATATATTACTGGTTGGACACAGTGCGGAATACACTGCGGGTTGGATACAGTGTGGGGTGGATACTGTGTGGGTTGGATACTGTGTGGGTTGGATACAGTGTGGGTTGGATACAGTGCGGGATACAGTGTGGGTTGGATATAGCACGGGTCAGATACAGTGTGGAATATATTACTGGTTGGACAAAGTGCGGAATACACTGCAGGTTGGATACAGTGTGGGTTTGATACTGTGTGGGTTGGATACAGTGTGGGTTGGATACTGTGTGGGTTGGATACAGTGTGGGTTGGATACAGTGCGGGATACAGTGTGGGTTGGATACTGTGTGGGTTGGATACAGCACGGGTCAGATACAGTGTGGGATATATTACTGGTTGGACACAGTGCGGAATACACTGCGGGTCAGATACAGTGTGGGTTGGATACTGTGTGGGTCGGACAATTATCAATTAAGGAAATTAACTTTCCCCCAAATGTACAAAAATTTTAAATAATCACATAAGCAATCATTTCACTTGGCTGCTGTGGGAAATCATGGTGGGACCAGCTATGATCCCTCCATAGTACATCTGTGGGATACTAAGTATTTGCAGGTATTCTCCAAGAAGGTATGGTTTTTCTTCTGAGGTATATACTGCAACTTTTATTTGATAAATACAGTAGGCCCCTATGTCACATTTCTTTATATAAGCAGTGTGTTCACAGGTGCTCTGCAGCATATAAAGGGGTATGAAGGGGCACTGAGGTATGTAAGGCGCAGGTGGAACAGATGGCATATAAAGGGGCATCTGTGGGTCTGATACCTAAGAAGCAAAATGGCGGTAGCCATACTGTACTAAAGTTTTGGCCACTTCCCTCGTCACATCCCTATCACATACAGTACTCTTCTTACTCACCCAATCACACAAGAAAGGCGACCACTGCCTATTACACTTAATTCCAAAAACATTTGGTGCTGTTGTTAGCACTGGTATGATTGGCTCCAGGATGTCCATGCTCCACCCATTCCTGATCACGTTACAGAGAAGATGAACAATGAATTCAATGGATGCTCTTACTAGAGATTAGTGGTTCGGACTTTAAGAACTCTGAACAGCTCCGAACTTTCGGGATCTGAGGCAGTTGAGCCGGTGCACAGATCTGCCCGGCTACCTCGGGCGCCAAATTCAAAAGTCCTATTAAGTCCTATTATCAGCTGACCGCTGATTGACTGAGAGAGCCATATGTCACGGCTCTCAGCCAATCAGCGTGTCCCCCATAGACTTTAATAGCTGCCCACACTGTGCTAATGACACCGCTCTCTGCACTGCCGACACCACCGCCCGCATTGCCGACACCCCCACGCTGAGGATACCACTGACACTCCAGCACTGCTGGTACCCCCGCACTGAGGACACTGCCAGCACTCCTGCACTGTCAACACAAAAAGCACCCCAGCACTGCTGACTCAGCCGGCACCCCCACACTGCCGACACTGTTGACACACCGCAGCACTGAGGACACCACCGGCACTCTCACATTGGTAACACTGTCGGCACCCAGCACTGAGACTGACACTCCTGCCCTGTCGACACCATATGCACCTCGGCAGTACTGACACCACCGACAACCCCGCATTGAAGACACTGCCAACACTGCTGACACCCCTGCAGTGAGGACACCACTGGTACCCCCACACTGCCTACACAGACAAAAGTACCGACTCCACCAGCAACTCCGCGCCGAGGACACTGCCGGCACCACACACTGAGGACTCTGCCAGCACCCCTGCACAGCCGACACTCCCGCACTGAGGACACCACTGTCATCCCCTGTCACAGCAAGCGCACTATTGGTGTATCTGCCCTTCACTGTATCCCGCACTATATCAAAACCGCACTGTATCCAGACAGCAAAATTTCCCACACTGTATCCAACTCGAACTGTATCCCGCACATGTATACCACCAGCAATGTATATAGCACTGTATTCGACACAAACTGTATCCCTCACTGTATCCAGCCAGCAATGTCCAGCACTGTGTCCGACTCGAACTGTATCCCGCACATGTATCCCATCAGCAATGTATATAGCACTGTATCCGACCTGAACTGTATCCCGCACTGTATTCAACCAGTAATGTATCCAGCACTGTATCTGACGGAAACTCTATCCCTCACTGTATCCAGCCATCAATGTATCCAGCACTGTGTCCAACCCACACAGTATCCAACACACACTGCATCCGACCAGTAGTGTATTCCGCACTGTATCTGACCCGCAGTGTATCCCTCACTGTATCCAACCCACACTGTATCCAACCCACACTGTATCCAACCCACACAGTATCCAACCCACACTGCATCCGACCAGTAGTGTATACCGCACTGTATCTGACTCGCAGTGTATCCCTCACTGTATCCAACCCACACTGTATCCAACCCACACTGTATCCAACCCACACAGTATCCAACCCACACTGCATCCGACCAGTAGTGTATTCCGCACTGTATCTGACCCGCAGTGTATCCCTCACTGTATCCAACCCACACTGTATCAAACCCACACTGTATCCAACCCACACTGTATCCAACCCACACAGTATCCAACCCACACTGCATCCGACCAGTAGTGTATACCGCACTGTATCTGACTCGCAGTGTATCCCTCATTGTATCCAACCCACACTGTATCCAACCCACACTGTGTCCAACCCACACTGTATCCAACCCACACTGTATCCAACCTGCACTGTTTCCGAAACGCACTTTATCCCATACTGTATCCAATCAGTAATATATTCCGCACTGTATCAACCCACACTGTAACCAACCAGCACTGTATCCAACCCGCACTGTATTCCGCACTGTATCCAACCCACACTGTATCCAACCTGCACTGTATCAAACCCACACAGTATCCAACTTGTCCTGTATCCAACCCACAGTGTATACCACAGTTTAGTCAGCCAGCCTTTGGCCAATATTGATGAAAACAATATTATGAGCCTTAAGGTGGTCAAAATTGAGTGGAAATGTCTGGAAATTAATGTTATTGAGATTATTAATACCCTAGGAACAAAAGAAAGGCCCAAATTAAGTGATTTTAGCTTTTTTGTTTGTTAATTTTGAGAAAAATCCAAAGCCAGCCGACGAATCAGAACCAAGGGGGTCATTCCGAGTTGATCGCTATCTGAAAATGTTTGCTGCGGTGCGATTAAATGAAAAACCGGCACTTATGCGCATGCGGCACAGTGCGCACGCACAACGTACTTTTTCAATGGCCAATGGTGGTCATTCCGAGTTGTTCGCTCGTTGCCGATTTTCGCTATGCTGCGATTTGTTGCTAAATGCGCATGCGCATGGTACGCAGCGCGCATGCGCTTAGTTATTTAACTAAAAACTTAGCAGTTTTGCTGTTGATCCTGCTGCGCTTTTCAGTCGCACTGCTGATCGGTGAGTGATTGACAGGAAAGGGGCGTTTCTGGGTGGTAACTGAGCGTTTTCAGGGAGTGTGCTAAAAAACACAGGCGTGTCAGGGATAAATGCGGGAGTGTCTGGAGAAACAGGGGAATGGCTGGCCGAACGCAGGGCGTGTTTGTGACGTCAAACCAGGAACTAAACGGACCGATCTGATCGCAATCTAGGAGTAGGTCTGGAGCTACTCAGAAACTGTAAGAAAATATTTAGTAGCAATTATGCTACTCTTTCGTTCGCTATTCTGCTAAGCTAAGATACACTCCCAGAGGGCGGCGGCCTAGCGTTTGCAATGCTGCTAAAAGCAGCTAGCGAGCGAACAACTCGGAATGAGGGCCAATGTATTTTCACACAAGGGCTAGCGAAGCTTTTCAGTCGCAATGGCCGCCGCAGAGTGATTGACATGAAGTGGGCGTTTCTGGGTGTCAACTGACCGTTTTCAGGGAGTGCTAAAAAAAAAACAACGCAGAATGGTCTGAAGTGATCGCAAGCGCTGAGTAGATCTGAAGCTACTCATAAACTGCACAATTATTTTTTGTAGCCGCTCTGCGATCCATTCGTTCGTACTCCTGCTAAGGTAAGATACACTCCCAGAGGGCGGCGGCATAGCGTTTACACGGCTGCTAAAAACTGCTAGCGAGCGATCAACTCGGAATGAACCCCCAAATGCAAATGCAGCATAGATGGCCCTGCGCACATCCCTAACAAACACAAAAGGGTGTTATCACCTTTCAGGCTAACATTAAAAGGTTGTTATTTGCTGCACGCAGCTCTCTGCAGACTTCAGTCACACCTTGGTTGTATTCAGGCTGTGTAAGACTCCATTAAAAAGAAATTTGCTGCAATTACACTGAAGTACTGTAACATTGTTAATTTCCTTCCTCAGGCAACAAAGTGGTCTCTTCTGTTCTCAGAGCCCATACACTGCTGTTTATCAGTAATGCTCACCCTGGTAATGACTGTCACATTAATAGACACACAAGCACAAACACAGACACTTGTTATTTTTTCTCATAATTGAACATGTTGTTCTGAGAGGTGCGGGGTGCTGGGGGGAGATGGGGGGAAGGGGAGGGGGGCTCCATTACGCTTTCATTCACAGACCAGGAATGAGTCCTAATTAAAGGAGAGTGTCTCCAGCATGGGTCCTCAGCGAATAAATAGCATCGCAACAGACGTTTTTGTCAGGTTCTCTTTCAGGGGTGACAAAACGTATCTCGGGAGGCCATCTGGGGTGAACTTTTTAAACAAATAGAAGTGGAAAGTTTGACTTTGTTCAGGCTTCCCACAGAGCTTCATTAGCACGGGTTGCTGTGATTCCAGGGGAAGCGGTAATGGTACTCTGCAACGCCTGATGAAACCTCCTCTGGAGACTAAAAAATAAGGGCCAACATTACAGAAGAGCCTGGTGTTCCAGAAGCTTTTCAGACAATACATAAGTCATGATGATGTTTTTGGGGAGCAAACTGGATGGCAATGACTTTTCAGCAGAGGCAGATTTGGGGCAGGGTGGGACACTGGGCATATGGGCTTATGCTGGGCAAGGAGGACAGATGCCTTCATGCTTGCTGACAAGTACTATGCCCTTTTATACTGCTGCTACTATGTGAATATATAGCTATTTTTTAAAGTTATCTGGTTGTGTGCTGGTCTCTGTGTGGCTATGCGTAGCTATACACAGAATCATATGAAATATATATATATATTCATGTGAGAAACATTGAGAAATGCCCCTTTAACACCTGCCGTGGGGTCATGAAGCATTGCTGTGCTATTCTGTGCATGCCAGACCCCGCAGCAGTAGTCTGAAGCCCAGATGCTGTTTATATGAGCTCAGAACAAGGAATAAAACAGACTTTCATTCTGAAAATCTGCATTTACTTCTCTCCGGTTTGCGGTTGAGGTTATCTGTGCTCTAAGCTTTTATCTGAGACAATAAAGGGACTTTTTTTGCATGACCCATTTTGACACACTAAGGGGTAAATTTACTAAAGCTTATAAAATGAGTAGTAATAATAATAATAATAATAATAATAATAATCATTTTATTTATATAGCGCTCTTTCTCCAACAGGACTCAAGGCGCTTTACAGATATCAAAAATAATGCACATAATACAGAGGATTTGAATAATACAACAATAGATCAGCAACACAGATATAAAAGAAAACCTTAAGCACACAGAAAGCATAATGCAGGATTGGTGTAGGCATTTTGGGTACTAACTTCCAAGGGTTGTGTATTCCACCCTCACAAGGTACCAGGTGCGGCCGCCCTCTTGGGCGCTCAGCGTAGGATTACCCAGGGTGGAATAGTCCACCCCTAGAAGAAATGACACAAAATGGGGGTGTTTGCAACGTCCTAACATTCAAAGTAGGGTTCCATCAAAACCACCATAGAGTAGATGTTGCCCATAGCATAGCATAGATTCAGTCTTTCATGTCTCTATATTGCATCCTAGAAAATGACAGACAGAATAGATCGATTGGTTGCTTTGGGCAACATCACCCATACCTCCCAACTCTTCTGATTTTTGCAGGACAGTCCCATTTTTTGGAGATTGTCTCGCTATCCTACCTGCGGGCGGCAGTGTCCCGTGGGGGGAAGGGGGGGGGGGAGGCAGCTAGGATACCTCCTGTCACTCGCTGCAGAGAAGCGGAAAAAATATGCTGTGCAAATGCCATCATGGCGATGTCATAAGGCAACAACCTTTTGTATAGGCCACACCCCCTTTCCGGTCGCTCACACGGGACTCCTGCTCCCACATTTTACAATGTTTGGAGGTATGCATCACTTTTTAAAGCTTTAGTAAATTTCCCTCTAATAATCTTACTTAGCTTCCTTTGTAAAGCCGTTGGGGATGACGCACATACAGTACGTATCTTGGTATGCGTCTGCGTTGCCAGCATATGTGCCCAATTTACTATAAGTCTTCAGAATCAGTGTATTAGCTCCTGTAAGCAGTGATGTGCTGTCAGGGTAGGCAGGGGGGCAGAGCCTCACCTGTCATACTCCAGTATACCCCAGAGTGTTCACTTTAATAATGATTATTGTAATACATAGAAGATGTGTATAATTTATAATAACTTCTTTGTATTATTCTATATAATACAATTGTCTTTCTATTATTTTAATCACTTTTTTAGTCATAGTTGTATTATTGAAATTTTTAGTTGTGTAAATCTAGCTGTTATACTAATTAGTGCCTCCCAGCCACTGACCTGACCGCACTTCACTGCCTGTATGAGGTGAAAAGTGTCAGCCTCCTAACAAGCATATATACCCTTACTGTAAGTACTGGCAGGGTCATAGCCAGAACTGCATAGGCCCCATAGCAACATTTGAAGGGACCTTTGTCCCGTTGCTTCTAGAGAGACCCCTCTCCACAGCACTTTTTATTTGTATGCCCCATAGTAGTGCCCTAGTTCGTAATATACCCCATAGTAGTGCCCTAGTTCATATTATGCCCCATAGTAGTGCACTAGTTTATATTATGCTCCATAGTAGTGCTCTAGTTCATATTATGGCCTATAGTAGTGATCTAGTTCATATTATGCCCCATAGTAGTGTTGTAGTTCATATTATAGCCTATAGTAGTGCTCTAGTTCATATTATGTCTCATAGTAGTGTTCTAGTTCATATTATGACCCATAGTAGTGCTCTAGTTTATATTATGTACCATAGTAGTGCTTTACTTCATATTATGGCCTATAATAGTGCTCTTGTTCATTTTATACCCTATAGTAGTGCCCTGGTTCACAAATGACCACATTGTACCCCCAGTTCATATTATGCCTCATTATAGTGCCTCCTGTGAATGATTTCAGTATTATAGTGCTGTCAGTAACATTATGTTACCTAGTGCCCTCAGTTCACATTATGCAGTAGAGTGTCCCCAGCACATATTATGCCACATTCAAGTGCCCCAAGTTCACAATATGCCACATTGTAGTTCTCTTAGTTCTTGTACTGTATGCCACATTGCAGTGTCCATGTTCATATTATGCCACATTACAGTTCCCCAATTTATATTATGCCTCATTATGGGACCCTCAGCTCATATTATGCGATATTACCTCTAGTTCATAGTGTATCACATTACAGTACAGTCTAGTTCATATTATGGCACATTACAGTGCCCCCTGTTAATATTATGCCACATTACAGTGCCCCTGTTAATATTATGCCACATTACAGTGCCACCTGTTAATATTATGCCACATTACAGTGCCCCTGTTAATATTATGCCACATTACAGTGCCCCCTGTTAATATTATGCCACATTACAGTGCCCCCTGTTAATATTATGCCACATTACAGTGCCCCCTGTTAATATTATGCCACATGACAGTGCCCCCTGTTAATATTATGCCACAATTCAGTCCTCCTGTTAATATAATGCCACATTACAGTGCCCCCTATTAATATTATGCCACATTACAGTGCCCCCTGTTATTATGCCACATTACAGTGCCCCCTGTTAATATTATGCCACATTACAGTGCCCCCTGTTAATATTATGCCACAATTCAGTCCCCCTGTTAATATAATGCCACATTACAGTGCCCCCTGTTAACATTATGCAACAATACACTGCTCCCTGTTAATATTATGCCACATTACAGTGCCCCGTTAACATTATGCAACAATACAGTGATCCCTGTTAATATTATGCCACATTACAGTGCCCCCTGTTAACATTATGCCACATTACAGTGCCCCTGTTAACATTATGCAACAATACAGTGCTCCCTGTTAACATTATGGAACAATACAGTGCCCCCTATTAATATTATGCAGCAATACAGTGCTCCCTGTTAACATTATGCAACAATACAGTGCTCCCTGTTAACATTATGCCACATTACAGTGCCCCCAGTTTATATTATGTAACATTACAGTGCTCCCTGTTTATATTATGCCACATTACAGTGCTCCCTGTTTATATTATGTAACATTACAGTGCCCCAGTTTATATTATGTAACATTACAGTGCCCCAGTTTATATTATGTAACATTACAGTGCCCCAGTTTATATTATGTAACATTACAGTGCCCCGGTTTATATTATGCCACATTATAGTGCCTCCTGTGAATGATTTCACTATTATAGTGCTGTCAGTAACATTATGTTACCTAGTGCCCTCAGTTCACATTATGCAGTAGAGTGTCCCCAGCACATATTATGCCACATTCAAGTGCCCCAAGTTCACAATATGCCACATTGTAGTTCTCTTAGTTCTTGTACTGTATGCCACATTGCAGTGTCCATGTTCATATTATGCCTCATTACAGTTCCCCAATTTATATTATGCCTCATTATGGGACCCTCAGCTCATATTATGCGATATTATAGTGCCTCTAGTTCATAGTGTATCACATTACAGTACAGTCTAGTTCATATTATGGCACATTACAGTGCCCCCTGTTAATATTATGCCACATTACAGTGCCCCCTGTTAATATTATGGCACATTACAGTGCCCCTGTTAATATTATGCCACATTACAGTGCCCCCTGTTAATATTATGCCACATTACAGTGCCCCTGTTAATATTATGCCACATTACAGTGCCCCATGTTAATATTATGCCACATTACAGTGCCCCCTGTTAATATTATGCCACATTACAGTGCCCCCTGTTAATATTATGCCACATTACAGTGCCCCCTGTTAATATTATGCCACAATTCAGTCCTCCTGTTAATATAATGCCACATTACAGTGCCCCCTGTTAATATTATGCCACATTACAGTGCCCCCTGTTATTATGCCACATTACAGTGCCCCCTGTTAATATTATGCCACATTACAGTGCCCCTGTTAATATTATGCCACATTACAGTGCCCCCTATTAATATTATTCCACAATTCAGTCCCCCTGTTAATATAATGCCACATTACAGTGCCCCCTGTTAACATTATGCAACAATACAGTGCTCCCTGTTAATATTATGCCACATTACAGTGCCCCGTTAACACTATGCAACAATACAGTGATCCCTGTTAATATTATGCCACATTACAGTGCCCCCTGTTAACATTATGCCACATTACAGTGCCCCCTGTTAACATTATGCAACAATACAGTGCTCCCTGTTAACATTATGGAACAATACAGTGCCCCCTATTAATATTATGCAGCAATACAGTGCTCCCTGTTAACATAATGCAACAATACAGTGCTCCCTGTTAACATTATGCCACATTACAGTGCCCCCAGTTTATATTATGTAACATTACAGTGCTCCCTGTTTATATTATGCCACATTACAGTGCCCCCAGTTTATATTATGTAACATTACAGTGCTCCCTGTTTATATTATGCCACATTACAGTGCTCCCTGTTTATATTATGTAACATTACAGTGCCCCCAGTTTATATTATGTAACATTACAGTGCCCCAGTTTATATTATGTAACATTATAGTGCCCCAGTTTATATTATGTAACATTACAGTGCCCCAGTTTATATATTATGTAACATTACAGTGCCCCAGTTTATATTATGCCACATTACAGTTCCCCCAGTTTATATTATGTAACATTACAGTGCCCCAGTTTATATTATGCCACATTACAGTGCCCTCCAGCTTCTATTATGCCACATTACAGTGCCCTCCAGTTCCTATTATGCGACATTACAGTGCTCCCAGTCCAAATTATTATTAAAACTGGTACGTGCCACCATTACTGTAATTAGTGCAGCAGTGTGTAACAAAATATAATCCCCCCCCCCACAAAAATAGTACACAGTGATAGCACACACACAATAGCACACAGCGATAGCAAACACACAATGACACACACAGTGCCGTTTCTAGGGGCGGGCGAGCCGTGCAACTGCACGGGGCGCCCGCCGCGGCACTTAGTTACTCCTTCTCGCCTCTCCCGAGCGCTCCTGCTCGGGGGGCGGAGTTTCGCGGAATGACGCGTTGCGTCGTGACGTCACGACGCAAACGCGTCATTCCGCAAAGCCCCGCCCCCCGAGCAGGAGCGCTCGGGAGAGGCGAGAAGGAGAAGCAAGAAGGAGGAGGCGGCCGGCGCGGTACGTGAGGCGGCGGGACCGAAGAGCGGGAAGACATAAGTATTCTCTCTCTCTCCCCCCCTCTCCCCCTTCCTTCTCCTCAGCTTGAAACCTGCCTGCCGCTGCCGCGCTGTGTAAAATGGGGGCACCTGCCTATGGGGATACCTGCCTGCCACACTGTGTAATATGGGGATACCTGCCTGCCACACTGTGTAATATGGGGGCACCTACCTATGGGGATACCTGCCTGCCACACTGTGTAATATGGGGGCACCTGCCTATGGGGATACCTGCCTGCCACACTGTGTAATATGGGGGCACCTGCCTGCGTACTGTGTAATATGGGGGAACCTGCCTGCGTACTGTGTAATATGGGGGCACCTGCCTGCGTACTGTGTAATATGGGGGCATCTGCCTGCGTACTGTGTAATATGGGGGCATCTGCCTGCGTACTGTGTAATATGGGGGCATCTGCCTGCGTACTGTGTAATATGGGGGCACCTGCCTGCGTACTGTGTAATATGGGGGCATCTGCCTGCGTACTGTGTAATATGGGGGCACCTACCTGCGTACTGTGTAATATGGGGGCATCTGCCTGCGTACTGTGTAATATGGGGGCATCTGCCTGCGTACTGTGTAATATGGGGGCATCTGCCTGCGTACTGTGTAATATGGGGGCACCTGCCTGCGTACTGTGTAAAATGGGGATATCTGCCTGCCGTGCTGTGTAAAATGGGGATATCTGCCTGCCGTGCTGTGTAAAATGGGGATATCTGCCTGCCGTGCTGTGTAAAATGGGGATATCTGCCTGCCGCTCTGTGTAAAATGGGGATACCTGCCTGCTGCACTTTGTAAAATGGGGATACCTGCCTGCGTACTGTGTAAAATGGGGGCACCTGCCTGCGTACTGTGTAAAATGGGGATACCAGCCTTCCGTGCTGTGTAAAATGGGGACACCTGCCTGCCGCGCTGTGTAATATGGGGACACTTGCCTGCTGTAATGTGTAAAAAGGGGACTTTTTTATTTTTTCCCTACTGTGGTGGGTGTGATGATATCAGATGAGGCCATGCCCACTTTAATGAGACCACGCCCATTTTAATCAGGCCACACACCCTTGTCGGGAGCGCGCGCGCCTACGGCGCGCGCATGCTTTTTCTTTTTATGGCTATATGGGGGGGGGGGGCACACTTTTTTTTTTTTTTTTTAGAGCAATAGGGGGGGGGGGGGGGGGGGGGCGCATTTTGAAATCTTGCACTGGGAGCCAAATTGTCTAGAAACGGCCCTGGACACACATTAATACTAGAGATGAGCGGGTTCGGTTTCTCTGAATCCGAACCCGCACGAACTTCATGTTTTTTTCACGGGAACGAGCAGACTCGGATCCTCCCGCCTTGCTCGGTTAACCCGAGCGCGCCCGAACGTCATCATGATGCTGTCGGATTCTCGCGAGACTCGGATTCTATATAAGGAGCCGCGCGTCGCCGCCATTTTCACACGTGCATTGAGATTGATAGGGAGAGGACGTGGCTGGCGTCCTCTCCATTTAGATTAGGGTTGAGAGAGAGAGAGAGAGATTGACCTGAGGCTGTGATACTGTAGAAGAGAGTGCAGAGTTTAGTGACTGACGACCACAGTGACCACCAGACAGTGCAGTTGTTTGTTTTATTTAATATATCCGTTCTCTGCCTGAAAAAAACGATACACACAGTGACTCAGTCACATACCATATCTGTGTGCACTGCTCAGCCCAGTGTGCTGCATCAATGTATATATATATCTGACTGTGCTCAGCTCACACAGCTTATAATTGTGGGGGAGACTGGGGAGCACTGCAGTGCCAGTTATAGGTTATAGCAGGAGCCAGGAGTACATAATATTATATTAAAATTAAACAGTGCACACTTTTGCTGCAGGAGTGCCACTGCCAGTGTGACTAGTGACCAGTGACCTGACCACCAGTATATATAATATTAGTAGTATACTATCTCTTTATCAACCAGTCTATATTAGCAGCAGACACAGTACAGTGCGGTAGTTCACGGCTGTGGCTACCTCTGTGTCGGCACTCGGCAGCCCGTCCATAATTGTATATACCACCTAACCGTGGTTTTTTTTTCTTTCTTTATAGTCATACTAGTTACGAGTATACTATCTCTTTATCAACCAGTCTATATATTAGCAGCAGACACAGTACAGTGCGGTAGTTCACGGCTGTGGCTACCTCTGTGTCGGCACTCGGCAGCCCGTCCATAATTGTATATACCACCTAACCGTGTTTTTTTTTTCTTTCTTTATACATACATACTAGTTACGAGTATACTATCTCTTTATCAACCAGTCTATATATTAGCAGCAGACACAGTACAGTGCGGTAGTTCATGGCTGTGGCTACCTCTGTGTCGGCACTCGGCAGCCCGTCCATAATTGTATATACCACCTAACCGTGGTTTTTTTTTCTTTCTTTATACATACATACTAGTTACGAGTATACTATCTCTTTATCAACCAGTCTATATATTAGCAGCAGACACAGTACAGTGCGGTAGTTCACGGCTGTGGCTACCTCTGTGTCGGCACTCGGCAGCCCGTCTATAATTGTATATACCACCTAACCGTGGTTTTTTTTTCTTTCTTTATACATACATACTAGTTACGAGTATACTATCTCTTTATCTACCAGTCTATATTAGCAGCAGACACAGTACAGTGCGGTAGTTCACGGCTGTGGCTACCTCTGTGTCGGCACTCGGCAGCCCGTCCATAATTGTATATACCACCTAACCGTGGTTTTTTTTTCTTTCTTTATACATACATACTAGTTACGAGTATACTATCTCTTTATCAACCAGTCTATATATTAGCAGCAGACACAGTACAGTGCGGTAGTTCACGGCTGTGGCTACCTCTGTGTCGGCACTCGGCAGCCCGTCCATAATTGTATATACCACCTAACCGTGGTTTTTTTTTCTTTCTTTATACATACATACTAGTTACGAGTATACTATCTCTTTATCAACCAGTCTATATTAGCAGCAGACACAGTACAGTGCGGTAGTTCACGGCTGTGGCTACCTCTGTGTCGGCACTCGGCAGCCCGTCCATAATTGTATATACCACCTAACCGTGGTTTTTTTTTCTTTCTTTATACATACATACTAGTTACGAGTATACTATCTCTTTATCAACCAGTCTATATTAGCAGCAGACACAGTACAGTGCGGTAGTTCACGGCTGTGGCTACCTCTGTGTCGGCACTCGGCAGCCCGTCCATAATTGTATATACCACCTAACCGTGGTTTTTTTTTCTTTCTTTATACATACATACTAGTTACGAGTATACTATCTCTTTATCAACCAGTCTATATTAGCAGCAGACACAGTACAGTGCGGTAGTTCACGGCTGTGGCTACCTCTGTGTCGGCACTCGGCAGCCCGTCCATAATTGTATATACCACCTAACCGTGGTTTTTTTTTCTTTCTTTATAGTCATACTAGTTATGAGTATACTATCTCTTTATCAACCAGTCTATATTAGCAGCAGACACAGTACAGTGCGGTAGTTCACGGCTGTGGCTACCTCTGTGTCGGCACTCGGCAGCCCGTCCATAATTGTATATACCACCTAACCGTGGTTTTTTTTTCTTTCTTTATACATACATACTAGTTACGAGTATACTATCTCTTTATCAACCAGTCTATATTAGCAGCAGACACAGTACAGTGCGGTAGTTCACGGCTGTGGCTACCTCTGTGTCGGCACTCGGCAGCCCGTCCATAATTGTATATACCACCTAACCGTGTTTTTTTTTTCTTTCTTTATACATACATACTAGTTACGAGTATACTATCTCTTTATCAACCAGTCTATATATTAGCAGCAGACACAGTACAGTGCGGTAGTTCACGGCTGTGGCTACCTCTGTGTCGGCACTCGGCAGCCCGTCCATAATTGTATACTAGTATCCAATCCATCCATCTCCATTGTTTACCTGAGGTGCCTTTTAGTTGTGCCTATTAAAATATGGAGAACAAAAATGTTGAGGTTCCAAAATTAGGGAAAGATCAAGATACACTTCCACCTCGTGCTGAAGCTGCTGCCACTCCTAGATGGGCCCGGTGTTTGTGTCGGCCACTAGGGTCGCTTATCTTACTCACACAGCTACCTCATTGCGCCTCTTTTTTTCTTTGCGTCATGTGCTGTTTGGGGAGGGTTTTTTGGAAGGGACATCCTGCGTGACACTGCAGTGCCACTCCTAGATGGGCCCGGTGTTTGTGTCGGCCACTAGGGTCGCTAATCTTACTCACACAGCTACCTCATTGCGCCTCTTTTTTTCTTTGCGTCATGTGCTGTTTGGGGAGGGTTTTTTGGAAGGGCCATCCTGCGTGACACTGCAGTGCCACTCCTAGATGGGCCCGGTGTTTGTGTCGGCCACTAGGGTCGCTTATCTTACTCACACAGCGACCTCGGTGCAAATTTTAGGACTAAAAATAATATTGTGAGGTGTGAGGTATTCAGAATAGACTGAAAATGAGTGGAAATTATGGTTTTTGAGGTTAATAATACTTTGGGATCAAAATGACCGCCAAATTCTATGATTTAAGCTGTTTTTTAGGTTTTTTGGAAAAAAAACACCCGAATCCAAAACACACCCGAATCCGACAAAAAAAATTCGGTGAGGTTTTGCCAAAACGCGGTTGAACCCAAAACACGGCCGCGGAACCGAACCCAAAACCAAAACACAAAACCCGAAAAATTTCCGGCGCTCATCTCTAATTAATACACTCTCTGAAGCCATGTAGAGAGGTCTCCTGGCAGATTGTGCTGTTCTCCTTGTACTGACAGTATAAATTATTGTGTTTTTGACTGAATGTTTAGTTAATCTATAAATTTGGGATTTGTGCCCAACAGAGTCACTGGCACAGGGCACCACATTACGATGCCATTCAACAGCACAGGACTGGCTGAGACAGCGGCTTTTCTGGTTATCAATTAACCCACAAATAAGCGTCGGCTATAGGAGACACAGCTGTGTAGTATTTACACACTGAACTCAAGTGCAGAATAAAAGACACTTGTAACAACAACAGTCACTGTTACCGCGGCTGGAAGAGGATGTGGTTAATCTTTTGGCCATTTAAATCTGGCACATCATGAACTATTTATTTGTGGAGTTCGGCCTCCGAGCCTCACAGAGCACATTTTGTTGTTTTTAGATTTTTTGGTAACATTTGCAGATTCTGCTGTTTCTTCATCCTGAAGCTGTTCTGCTATGTATTAAGCAATGACGAAAATGTGTCTCTTGCAGTTCACGGGGTCTTCCAAGAAACCCTATAACTCAGGCAGCATTCTGCAACAATACACACGACTAGAGATATGTGCGGACCCTGTGTTTTGGTTACGGTTCTTCATCATCGTGTTTTGGTATTGGCATAACCACCCTCAAGTGTTTTGGTTCAGATTCGGTTTTTGGTACAGTTTTGGATTCCTTTAAAATCGATAAACATTGATAAAAAAAACCATTAAAACAGCTAAAAATCATGTAACTTGGACCTTTTACATGGAACCCAAAACCCAAGTTCAATTTTTAAATCTAAGTTCCGGACTGACAACAGACCCGAGCTGGGACTCGGAACCCCTAAGTTCGGGTGTGTTTGTATTTCAGGAAAACCGAACCGCACATCTCTGCTCGAAACATACAGGGCGGGATGTATTAAGATACATCGCCGCCCCTCGCCGCTTACCTCAGCGATGTACTAACATATGCGATCAATATCGCAATGCAGTGATGGAGGCCCCCTGCGATACCTGTGAGGTGGTCTGCGGGGGGTCTCCATCACTTCCCTGGGGTCCCCACACTGCCTTGACGCCGGGTAGCAGCAGCAGGCTGCCCCCGGCGCCTCCTCCTCCCCCCTGCAGCCGGAAGGACCTCCGGCTGCGTGGCTAGGGGGAGGAGGAGATTACCTTCCGGGTTCAGGGCAGCCTGGAGGAAGGTAAGCCGGGGGGGAGGCGTCTGCGGCGGGGGCAGCGGGTTGCGGCGGTCGGCGATAAGAAGCCCATAGGCTTCTATAGGGTATCGCCATCCAGAGATGGCGATACCCTGGACGGCGAAAACGCGGCGGTAGGGTCTTAGTAAATTTGAAAATGCGGTAAAACCCCCATTTTGGGGGGTTTTACTGCATTTTTCCTTTAGTACATCCCGCCCACAGTCTTTTATGCGACTCACTTTTAATGCCAGAAAATTAAAAATATATTTACAATTTTTACTACTTGCGGACAGTGTCGGACTGGGGCATGAAGGGCCCACCGGGGGAATGCAGTGATAGGGGCCCATACTTAAGGGTGTGTCCAGCCTACAAAGGGGGTGTGGCCAGCCTCCACAGAGGCTTGAAATGCACAATAGTCTTGTGCAGTGTAATGCAACATATCTACCATGTATAATACAAGTGCACAGTCTGGAACCTGATCCCTAGAGGAAGGAGTGGGCCCTCAGGCAGTGGGGCCCACCGGTTGTTTCACCTGTACCCCTGTGGGCCAGTCCGACCCTGCTTGCGGACATGTTACAATTGTGGCGTCTCATAGCGCCTTTTGTAGCAGAACACAACAAATATTTCAGGGCAAAGAGTTGCGTAAGGTCGCCAGTGATTGGGGATCAGAGCCGCAAACGAATATGAGAAGGACTTAACATTAAAAGAAGGAAGGGGGGGGGGGGAAATAACGGTTAAATCAGTAACACAAAATGAACAAACCAAATTACACATGTGAAAACTGTGCAGCGGAAGGGACTGAGGATATACAGGCAATATAAGGGAAGGAACATAAAACCAGAATAAACTATGAATCAGGGCGTGTGTGTGGGAAGAGTGGGAGCAGGAGGACAGTAAACATTAATAATAATAAATCCACCTCTATAACAGCCGGCCGGGATCGTCCTACTCTGCAATAATTAGTGAGAGTATAAATCTGTAGGGATCACTGAGGGATTGGAAACTGGCTGCTAACACACAGAATAAAATAATACCAGGTGATTCTTTCTTTTACATAGGATTGAAATCAGTGTTTGTATAAAACAATATACATGAAAACAATCCCATTGCTTTACATGGAGTGCGGATATCTGGCATCAATGGCTCCAGCAGAGGGCCGTAACAAGGGGTGTACAACCAGTGCAGCTGCCTGTGGGATGGAGGGCACATTTTTCCGTGGGGAGGCCAGCGCTACCTAGCTTCAGGCGGCTGCCTAGGGTGCTGGAATCATGGGGGGGAGCCGATGAGTCTGCCTATCACAAACATAAGGATGGCTCTGAGCCAGACCCTCGCATTTCGCAGGCAAGTATGGTATAACAGGGGACAGGGTGCAAATTTAGAGTTGTAAGGTCAGCGCTGTATTTACAACTGTTTTGTGGTGCACTCACCGTTGCGGCTATTTTGTAGCTGCAATACTCTTATGGGAAGGGCAGTCAAGTTTATAAACAGCTAGCCTAGCTTAGGGGGACATCTACTAAGCAGTGATAAGAGTGGAGAAATGAGCCAGTGGAGAAGTAGCCCCATCAACCAATCAGCAGCTCTGTATCATTTTATAGTATGCAAATTATAGATGTTACTTCAGTGCTGATAGGTTGCCATGGGCAACTTCTCCACTGGCTCACTTCTCTGCTCTTATCACTGCTTAGTTAATGTCCCCTTTAATCCAGAATCTTGCGTCTGTGTATTTATATTAGTATAAGATTTACTGCTGTTAGAATTATTCACGTATGTGAGTGGCATGGGGGACATCTCCTATCAGGGAAAAGGAGCTTTAATCATCATACATAGCCCCGCGTGGAGTCCGGAATTATATCCATTGCATGTCCATGTCTTTGCCACCAACAAATATGAGCATATTTGCAGTGATACATTTTCATATAACTCAGACTTAAGAACATATATTCATTGTTTGCAGAATATCTCAGTAGATGCGTTTCATCACGTACAATATATCTATCTATAGTGTCCTTCGCTAGTCTGAACAATGACCCTTCAGCAGGTAGTATGAAAGGCACAGCTATTTTCTCCTCCTGTTACCGGCCTCTCCGTTTCCTCCGGTAGCCGCCATTAATCTCCAGTTGGATGCCAGGAGCTGTAATCACCTCCTGAGTTATCTGCAGATTCTCTCTTGGTCAACCTGTGCTCATGTTAAAGGAATATGGGGGGTCATTCCGAGTTGTTCGCTAGCTGCATTCGTTTGCTGTACAGCGATGAGGCAAAAAAGGGCACTTCTGCGCATGCGTATGTGGCGCAATGCGCACGCGCAACCATACTTTTACAACAAACTATGTAGTTTCACACAGGGTCTAGCGAAGCTTTTCAGTCGCACTGCTGGCCGCAGAGTGATTGACAGGAAAGGAGCATTTCTGGGTGTCAACTGACCATTTTCAGGGAGTGATCGAGAAAACGCAGGCGTGCCCAGAAAAACGCAGGCGTGGCTGGGCGAACGCAGGGCGTGTTTGTGACGTCAAATCAGGAACTAAACAGTCTGAAGTGATCGCAAGCGCTGAGTAGGTCTGGAGATACTCTGAAACTGCTCAAAATTATTTTGCAGCCGGTCTGCGATCCTTTCGTTCGCACTTCTGCTAAGCTAAAATACACTCCCAGTGGGTGGCGGCTTAGCGTTTGCACGGCTGCTAAAAACTGCTAGCGAGCGTTGGAATGACCCCCATGGTTAGAACGTGGGATATAGCTTTGGGTTCCCTCATCACTTTCACTCACAAACGGAAGAATAAATGTAGAAATAGTTCTGTATTCTCCTCAACCGAAACACCCAATTTGACCTAATTTGCCACCTTTCTAAAGTAATTCGGTTGGAACTGTCACTGATGGTGACATGGTTAGACTGGAAGCCCGGGTCATCTTTCTTCAATTACAATTACGGCAAGATTCCCTCTCTGCAGATCTGTTTGTACGTCTTGGATTTATGTCTGGAAAATGGCTCCACGGCTGTTGTGTGGATCCCTTGTTTATCCAGCTATTAATGTGCTTAATGTGGCGGCATGAGGTTGGGGACCGATGTGTCCTTCTTCTAGCGGTAGGTTTTCTTTAAAAAATAAATAAAAAAAATGGCAAACTATTCTATCAAGATTTTTTTTCCATGCATGGACTTCTGACCAGATGAAACGTTTTGGATGTACGCCCTGAAAACAGCTGTAACATGGCTGCGTTTTGTCACCATACCCCGTTACCTCACCCAAACAGTCCGTTCCTGTCAATCACTGAGATGAAAATTCTCTCTGCGGTATCGCAAAGGTACCTTGGTGCAATCGTGGCGTATGTACTGCTAATCGCTCAGTTGCGTGTCCATCGGCATTGCGTACAGACATGAGCTATGTTCTTTGGCCAAAGACAGAGCAGTAAATTCACCCAACAACAGGCACATTTTTGCACAGCATCACAGTACGCAGATATGAGCGGTAGCGTTAGTAGGAGATTGTAAAGTTCAGGTACAGGATTGTAGGGGTTAAGTATGATTTACAGATGGACGGGATGCCGGCGGTTAGAATCCCAACAGCAGCATCCTAATCTTCAGAATCCCAACAACCCTTTGTAAAGTACCCTAACCCTAGCCTGCCCCCTACCCTAACCCTCCCTTGTGGGTGCCTAACCCTCCCTTCCCCGCTGCCTAAACCTAACTCTCCCCGCTTGGTGCCTAACCCTAATCCTTCCCTTCTAAGATCCTAAACCTAACCCTCCCTCCACGGTACCTAACCCTAACCTTCCCGTTCCCGCACCCTAACCCCCATTCTAATGCCTAAACCTAACCCTCCCCGGTACCAAACCCTAACCTTCCCGTCCCTGTACCCTAACCCCCATTCTAATGCCTAAACCTAACCCTCCCTGGTACCAAATCCTAACCTTCCCGTCAGAGCCGGCCCTAACCAATATGATGCCCTAGGCAAGATTTTGGCTGGTGCCCCCTAGCACCGCCACTAGTTCTGCAGGAGATGCCTGGCATGAGTCAGCTGGCAGCTCTGCTAACGTCTGGCGCCTTTTGTTTCTGAAAATGCATCTTATTTGCATTACTATGTGGCTAGGATGCACAAGCAGCTTCTGCTGATTAAAATGATATGCAGCATGTCTATATTCTGTGTGCGACTGTGGCTGTATCTGCATACGAAATGCTACATTACAGTGATTTCCAGGAATGCACTGCAATGTAGTATTTCGTATGCAGATACAGCCGCAGTCACACACAGAATATAGGCATGCCGCATATCATTTTAATCAGCAGAAGCTGCTGGTGCCCCTAAGCATACCAAATGCCCTAGGCATTTGCCTAGTTTGCCAATGCCTAAGGCCGGCTCTGCTTCCCGTCCCTGTATCCTAACCCCCATTCTAATGCCTAAACCTAACCCTCCCTCCCGGTACCTAACCCTAACCTTCCCGTCCCTGCACCCTAACCCCCATTCTAATGCCTAAACCTAACCCTCCCTCCCCGGTACCTAACCCTAACCTTCCCGTCCCTGCACCCTAACCCCCATTCTAATGCCTAAACCTAACCCTCCCTCCCCGGTACCTAATCCTAACCTTCCCGTCCCTGTATCCTAACCCCCATTCTAATGCCTAAACCTAACCCTCCCTCGCCGGTACCTAACCCTAACCTTCCCGTCCTTGTATCCTAACCCCCATTCTAATGCCTAAACCTAAGCCTCCCTCCCCGGTACCTAACCCTAACCTTCCCGTCCCTGTATCCTAACCCCCATTCTAATGCCTAAACCTAAGCCTCCCTACCTGGTACCTAACCCTAACCTTCCCGTCCCTGTATCCTAACCCCCATTCTAATGCCTAAACCTAAGCCTCCCTCCCCGGTACCTAACCCTAACCTTCCCGTCCCTGTATCCTAACCCCCATTCTAATGCCTAAACCTAAGCCTCCCTCCCCGGTACCTAACCCTAACCTTCCCATCCCTGCACCCTAACCCCCATTCTAATGCCTAAACCTAAGCCTCCCTCCCCGGTACCTAACCCTAACCTTCCCGTCCCTGTATCCTAACCCCCATTCTAATGCCTAAACCTAAGCCTCCCTACCTGGTACCTAACCCTAACCTTCCCGTCCCTCTATCCTAACCCCCATTCTAATGCCTAAACCTAAGCCTCCCTACCTGGTACCTAACCCTAACCTTCCCGTCCCTGCACCCTAACCCCCATTCTAATGCCTAAACCTAACCCTCCCTCCCCGGTACCTAACCCTCCTTCTCGTCCCTGCACCCTAACCCCCATTCTAATGCCTAAACCTAACCCTCCCTCCCCGGTACCTAACCCTAACCTTCCCGTCCCTGCACCCTTACCCCCATTCTAATGCCTAAACCTAACCCTCCCTCCCCGGTACGTAACCCTAACCTTCCCATCCCTGCACCCTAACCCCCATTCTAATGCCCAAACCTAAGCCTCCCTACCTGGTACCTAACCCTAACCTTCCCCTCCCTGTATCCTAACCCCCATTCTAATGCCTAAACCTTTCCCTCCCTCCCCGGTACCTAACCCTATCCTTCCCATTCCTGCACCCTAACCCTCCTTCCCGCTGTAAGGACATTCCAGCTGTCATTATTTTGACGCCGATATCCCGAGCGGTATCAGTATCTAGATGCTGGGCTTGTGGCTTGATTTTAAGTAACAAATAAACAATGCAAATAGATTGCAGCAACCACAGTAGACAGGTCAAGACACACTCGGCCAATCATACATGGATCTAGATTAAAAAAAGAACTCAGCTGCGCAATGAAATTAGAAACATGAACAAAAACTGACGTATGCTGAGATAAATTATAAAGAAATTTAATATGACAATGAAGGAAATTACATACAATAAAACATATAGTCTGGACATAAAACCTTACAGGGAAAGTAGTAAAATACCCTGTACTGGATATCAGATAAAACAAGCACTTGTGGTGTGAGCAGTAACAATATGCAACATTTGTATCCAACAAGTGGAAACAGTATCGTATCCTGGATATGAATAAATTGTTAGAATGTGGAGTAATTCACAAGTTTTAGGCTGGTAACTGCAGTCCCATGAATGTATTAATGGAGCTCCTTTATGTAGAAATACTCCGATGTCAGATAAAGTCAAAATTACCTCTCCCGTGGGCTGGTTTCTAACCGAGCGTCCTCGGTTAGATTATCCTGCGTTGCCCACCTCGTAGCTGTCACTGGGAGGGAGAGTGCAAAGCTTGCACCGGGCGGAGTCCTACACGGAGATGCTGCTGGAGGTATAAAGGAGCCACTGAGTTGCCAATGCAACTCGGCAGGCCTCGGTGTCAGCTGCGGCGTGCAGAGAATATAAGACGCTGCAGGGGCTGCAAGGCCAATATCAGTCTATAAATATAGATGAAAGTGCTTGTTGTGCAAAATGCTTGTTAGGCAGAGTGTAGAAGTCCAGTAGGTTAAAAAAAAAGAATTGAGTCCTATATGGATGCTGGTCGTCATCCTACATCTCTGGAGAAGTCCGCATGCTACTCTGACCACCTGTGTCACTGAGTCCTCACGGGAGTGACTGAACATTCTGTGTGGGAGGAGCCAGCAAGCACCGGGAAATGTAACGGAATTGCAGATTGTTGTTCCACAGGCGACAAAACCCTTACTGATACATACCCTCCAACTGTACCTTTTTGGCAGGTACAGTAGCTTTTTTTTATGGTCTGTACTGATTTTTGGCTCTCCAAACTTCCATTGAAAGTATAGGAAAAAGGGCGTGACCATGCCCACTTTACCCGTGGTCACACCCCCTTTCCTAATTTGTACCGATTTTTCTGTGCAAAATGTTGGAGGGTATGCTGATAGTGTATCTAAGTTTGGATCTGCATTTTTTATGCAATAAATGTTACTGTCACCTGACACCACTTTCTGTTGTCCATATTTCTTCATGTGGACCCTGTTGAGTTTGGAATATTGCATTGTTTTTTTACGCTGTGTTTTCTAACTGTCTCATAATCAGTTGTAGGCAGGGTTTCCCCACAGCTGCAAGGTTTTTCCTATTCAATTGCTTGAGAGAAAATAAGCCACGGTAATTTCAATAGGAATTCATGCTGTTTTCTCGCCGCCCAAGAGCAAGTCCAATTTTTACCTACAATCATTATGTTACGGAAAAATAGTTGGGGCTTGCTTCTGAACTTTTGGGCAGCCCTGCCCCACCATGTAATTAAGCAATTGGAAGCACATCTGCTGGCGGCAGTGGTCAGTGTTATTGGGCGGTGAGGAGTGGGCTGTGCAGCCGATACACTGCGCATACCCAGGGTATTTCAAAATTGGTTGCGAGGTCTGCATTAATTTGTTTTTAACATATAACCACCATGTTTGAGCATTTTCTATAGGTTTCCATGGTTATATTATACAGTATTTGTAATGGTTAGTTATGCATATTGTTAAATTACATTTTCAATTTGAGCTTCGAAGTAATGTTTACTGGTCAAACTTAAACATTTAACCATTTGAGCTTATTAGACATGTTGTAGTTTATTTTAAAGTAATTTGTTCCTCTGCAAGCTTCAAACTTGAACATAAGCTGAGCCAGCTCCCATGAAGATGGTAACCCAAACATATTTGAAGTCTCTGAAAGGCCCAACTTCATGGGACTTTCGAGGTTTGAACAAACCAAGATTTTTTGGTACGCTGTCCAAGATTATATGACTTCTGTTTCTCCAATCACTCAACAGGAGTGGATGACGACACTAGTACCCCTTTCACATCGCAAACCGGGGTCAGAGCCGGGATTTGAACACGGCTCCGACCAGGGTAAGAGACGTTCACATCGCAATATTGACCAGGGTTATTGCCGTGTTGGTGTCTTTTTGCTCAACACGGGTCACCCATGTTAAAACCAGGGTGATGTCATTTTAAAAGGACTTGATTGGTTTTCAGTTTTCTACAAGAAAAGGAGGGGGCTGGGGAGCCTTGTGATATTGTTTCTCCAACTTATTGACCACCTGCTGTTGGGACCTAATAAATCCAGCTGCCGCAAGCATTTTACTGATATTGCGATATGTTATTGCATCGCTGACTGTACCTGTTATCTGCCTACGTATTTCTAACTCACCCCTGATCTGCAGCAACTCCCTGACTTCCTCATCACTCCAGTTTGCCATGGCTAATGAGGTCCAAAGGAGTAAAGAACTAGGTTCAAAGGAGTGCAGAATTGGTCCAAAGAAGTGCAGAGAACTGTGCTGATTGCTTTCCAAACTTGTGCTCACAGTGCTGTACAGTAAACAGAACTCAGCTGACTGGAAACAGCCAATCAGCACTATTTCTTCAGAGGCGGGTCGAATATCCCAGGACTGTAGCTTTTTAGTGCAGAATAATCCAGGTCCGACACGTGTTTAACCCTTCTTTTAACCCGGGTTGATATACCGGGTTGGACGTCCCAGGATATTCAGTTTGGAGCTTTCACACCGCACATCGACCTGGGTCAACTCGACAACAACCCGGTAAAAAGCCTGGTTATTTTGGCGATGTGAAAGGGGTAATAGGACGGTTGTGCTTGGGAATTCTGCAGTCTTGTTTTTGAACCAAGGAGAAGCTTGAAGTCCTGTTTCTGGTCACCATGGACCAGACAAGACGTGGGAACTTGTATTCCTCTGGCCAGTGTGGCTGGACATTAAATCACAAGACTGTGTATGAGAATAGTTTTTAGAGCTTAGAAACTTTTTGCAAAATCTGCAAATCATCAGAAAATACGGGAAGGGGTCCCAGGACGGAATAAATCTCTAAAATATTGCCTATTTGTAACAGAAACCAACAGCTTGATTCAGTACTTACTGTCTAATGTTTCTGTTTAAATGGAACACTCGCCTCTTGAGCGCTGTCCTCAGAAGCATTGTAAAAGTTTTCCCTTAAAGAGGGTGGATCTGATTTCAGACTTGGCTTGTGCTGCGGACTTCCCAGCCCATCTGGAAGCAACTAACAGGTCAATTTTCAAAGCAGTTTTGAAGATGCTGCAAATTCAATAGTTTGAAATAAAACTTGTGCTTCCCACCTGCACGTTTTGTAAGGTCTCTTTCCTCCTAATGAGGAGAATGCCGTCTGAGGAATAAAGGAATCAGTGTGTGCAGCGAGCACCCAAAGAATGATCACTATTCTCTCATATATTTCTCTAGCAACGGTAATTTCACAAAAATGTCAATAATATATACTAAAACATTATAAAATGGCTAGTGAAAATATACAAAACATTTCAGTGTATAATTCACTCATTTGCAGACCTACAGTATTAATCCCATCTGCTGCAATCATAATAGAGGGAGGGGTTGGGGGTAAAATGGCGGGGGGAGGGCGGATGATGAGATGGCACAAATTGTCGTCCTTTATGTTAAAAAAAAGGTGCTCATAAACAGCGTATTTACTCGGGTCTGTGCAAAACAGAATATAAGTGTAAATGCTTGTGTGTGTACAAAACATAGACAAGACTATCATTATGCTGTTGACATGCCAGTCAGCATTATCTGGATGGTGAAACCTCATTTTTAAATGTAATTTTTACGAGAGAAAAAAAAGAAATAATAATAATAATAATTTTAAAAAAAATGACGTGACCTCTCATCCCAAGTGAGAGAGTAAAAAGAGAGAGGACAAAGGGAAGAGAAAGATGAAGAAGAATATTATTGAGGAATATGGAGAGAGAAGAGTGAAAGAGAAAGAAAGAAAGAAAGAAAGAAAGAAGGACAGAGAGGGAGCGAGAAAGAGAGAGAAAGCAAGAGAGAAAAAGATAGAGGAGAGGGAGGGAGAGAAAGAGACAGCAAGAAGAGCGAGAAAGAGAGAGAGAGAGTAGAGGGAGAAATAGAGAGGCAAGGCAAAGGGAGAGAGGGAGAAGAAAGAGAGAAAGTGAGAGAAAAAGAGATACTGAGAGAGAGAGAGGACAGGGAAAAAATAGAGAGGTGAGGCAAAGGGAGAAAAAAGAGACAGAGGAGAGAGAGAGCGGGAATGAGAGAAAGAGAGGTGAGGGAGAGAGAAAGAGGGAGAGGGAGGGAGAGAGAAAGAGGGAGAGGGAGGGAGAGAGAGAGCGAGAGGAGCGGGAGTGAGAAAGAGAGAGGAGAGGGAGAGAGAATTAGAGAGGTGAGACAAAGGGAGAGAGGGAGAAGAAAGAGAAAGGGAGAAAAAAGAGAGAGGGAGAAAGAAAGAGGTGAGGGAGAAAGAAAGAGGGAGAGGGTGGGAAAGAGAGATAGAGACAGCGAGAGGAGAGGGAGAGAGAAAGAGGGGGGAAATAGAGAAATAGAGAGATGAGGCAAAAAGAGAGAGGTAGAGAGGGAGAAGAAAGGGAAAGGGAAAGAGAGAGAGAGATGAGAGGAAAAGAGAGAGGAAGAAGTAGAAAAACAGAGATTTGAGAGGAAAAGAGAGAGTGAGGAAGAAAGAGAGAGAGAGAGAGAGAATGAAAGAAAGAGAGAGGAAGAATGAAAGAGAGAAGAGAAGGAAAGAGAGAGCAGGAGAAGAATGGGAAGACAGTTTTGTTTTTTTACTTTTACATAGAACGGTCAGTGCCTTATAAAAGCAGATTGGTGTCATTTCAACATCATATAATGATTTTGTGTTAGATGTACCGTATGTTAAGAATAGAATCCAAATTTTGAACTTACATTTAATACCACCAAATTCAATTTAAATGTAATATCAGCAAAGCTCCAGCTGACAGTGGGGATTCCTGCTGCGGAATGAGATGTAGAAGGCAGATAAAGGCATCAGGATAATGGATGGTCTGGCCTCTACTGGCACCACCTGCAGGTTTCCTGCCGTAACCAGGACAATACTAAGACTATTATGACCTACTGTAAATTGACCCTACAATTTGGATTTTTACCTGCAATTTAGAACTCTGTGCTGACCCCGGCCCTGGGCTACTTATTCAGTTCGCATCGCATTATGCCGATAATATGCCCAGTGCACACACGCACGGCCCGTTCTATGCAGGCGTGGGCCGGGCAATGCGATCAGATTTAGTGATGCGAAGGCCTCCACCTCATTGACCTCCTAAGTTAAAATTAAATGTAATGAAACTGAATAATGTAATAAAACAAAATTAGAGTAAATTAAATACAAAAATGTGGTTGTTTTATCCTATAAGAAGACAATGACTTCTCTCTTCTGCAGTAGGTCAAAGCAAATTACATAAATATTTGGCACCACACTAGTGAACCAATGGGATTCGCTGCCTTATAATCAGCCAATTAGAAGGGACATGCAGACCGGCTGGGACCAGTGGCTGCTCTAGAGGCGGGGCTGCAGCGCAGTCCAAAGTTCAAATAGGGGAGCCGAACCAACTGTCATCCAAAACTGACTCACTGGCAGTTGGTGTGGCTCCCCTATTTGAACTTTGGACTGCGCTGCAGCCCCACCTCTGGGGCCGCCACTGGTTGGAAGTCCTTATCATTGATTATTGTTACACCAGCCCCTCTGACGGGTGTTTTTGCACCTCTGTCTTATTGAGTCACTCTTACAAGCAGGCAGCGTCGGACTGGCCCACAGGGGTACAGGGGAAACCACCGGTGGGCCCCACTGCCTGAGGGCCCACTCCTTCCTCTAGAGGTCAGGTTCCAGACTGTGCACTTGTATTATACATGGTAGATATGTTGCATTACACTGCACAAGACTATTGTGCATTTCAAGCCTCTGTGGAGGCTGGCCACACCCCCTTTGCAGGCTGGCCACAACCCTAAGTATGGGCCCCTATCACTGCATTCCCCCGGTGGGCCCTTTATACCACAGTCCGACACTGCAAGCAGGTGCCCTTCTTGTACGCAGTCTATGTGTGGAACATTTATCAGTCGATCCCTTCCCTCCTCTTTTGCAAATCTCCAGGCATATTGAGACACAGACATACACAGACGCTTGCAAGCGGCCATGTGTGAGCTCCCACAGTCACATTCGATATCTTCCGGTCTGCCATGCTGTACAGCCAATCGAAAGATATTGCATGCGACCCAGTGTAGTCTAATGAAGGACGTAACAGTGATCATTCTGTCCTTCATTACATCATTCTGATGTACAGCCGCATAACTGTTTAGGGTAAAGGAATAATTAACAGATCTATTATAAAACAATACTTCCGTTTTGCAAACCCCTGTATACCACAGTTACTGTAATACTTTAATACTTGAAATCTAGGCTGTTGCTATGGGCAACACTATTGGTCCTTGTTTAGATAAGCTGTGCAATGTCAATGGAGCAATATTCAAAATAGTTTCTAAAATAAATACTTGTGATACTATACAATATAGGGATAACTTTGATACTGTACATCAAGAATACGTTGTCATCTGACTGCAAAGCCCAACAGCAACACACCCTGTGGCCATAATATATGTAATACAAGAATATCAACAAACACAAGGAAGACCTATTAAACAATAATTCAAATGCAGTCAAGAACAGCACAAATAACAAATAATGTTCACTTTGAATGGGTAATGGAAGGAAAACAATTTCTCAATCACTTTATGAGTGCAATCAGTCCTATAAAGATACCTAATTCAAGCGCAATGAGTTCTGGCCAAGAATGGGTTCATCTTCACTGGCCAGATCTTTTGTTGATGTACATGTAAACGTAGAGAATGTATGCAATTAGATTTTAACTTGATGCCCAAGTTGAACTGAGAGTCTCGATTGCATATTATGAGGTAGCTCTCTGTTGCTCCGCATGTACCTAAGCACAGGAAAATGTATCCCAACAAATGTAGACCTGACGTGAGGAGTCAGGGTAGATCAATCCTAAGAAAACACAGTATTTATGTACTATTGCTGGTCCTTTCAGTGCTGTAATCAAGTGTCACTTAGCTGTATATTATGGCTGTGTAAATGGCATGTGCTTGATTCATAATCAGCAGTCAATAAGTATAAATGATCAAGCTAGCTACAACTGCCACTGCTGCACTGTACAGTGTAATGCTACAAAATGTCCTTTTCTGTAGGTAAAGGTTAGACTCAGGAAACAGGCTTACAGTAAGGCAGACTGAAGTCACTTACTGTATGTATGTCCCTGGGCTTGTGGACTCAATATATACCTGTATGCATCAGCTGCATGCAAAAGGTGCACTGTATCTAACAGACCTGTTCCATGTCAGTAATGCAGCTGTGCAGCTCTGCTCTGCTTCGCTCAGCGCCCTTCCGTGCCTCTTGCATGCTGGCTTGCCTTTCCCAGCCTCCAGCTCTGGTCACTGCGTCCGTGCAGCACACCAAAATGTCTCCCTGGGTCCAGCTCTGGTCACCGCTCACTCGGCCCCTCTGAAGCTCCAGGCTCCTCCCTCAACAGACCTTTGTCTCATCCTGCTTAATCCGGCAGGACTGCCTGCAGGGTATCTGTAGGGTTCTAAATACTAGCCTTCAGGGCCGGCACGGGGGAGGTCAAAGGGGACACCTGTACAGGGCCCCAAGGGTCAGAGGGGCCCAATTTTATACCACTTAGTGTCCGGCAGGGATGTGAGCAGGGACTCATTATAAAGTTATTGGAGATAGACAGACCTTGGTGTGTGGGGGAGGAAAGAGACATATACATATTTATATATCTGTATACTGTAGATAAAAAAAATATATATATATTTATTTAATAACAGTTTATTATATAGCGCAGCAAATTCCGTTCCTCTGAGGGGGCCCCAGAGATATCACTGTCCCGGGCCCCAAGATGTCTGTTGCCGGCCCTGCCAGCCATTAACCCTCTAAGATTCCAGGGTATCACAGTAGCAGCGAGGCACATAACTCAAAGACATATGTGGTACCCTCAGGTTAGCTCCTTATGGCAATGTGCTTACCAGCAATCCGCTTCGCGATGATACTATTCTCTTCACGGAGAGGTCTGAAGGTATGAGTAACACACTTTTGAATATGAAAAACAACGTTCATTAATAATGCAGGTGTATTTATTTCAAGAACCAGTGCATGCGATATAGCCTGTACACTAGTACAGTAGGTACTCAGTATAATACAACAATGACAACTTTAAGCACAAACAAGACACTAATCAATTATCACAACTATGCTTAATTACTGTATAAACATTAGCATCGTGTACCCGAACACACATAACCTGAATAGTGTCCAAATGTTGCTTTTATACCTGTGCACAGGATTTCTGGATTGCAATCCTTTGATAACAACTTGATTTCCATGTAATATGTAGGGACTGGCAAGTATAGTGTAAATGTCACCAATTGCTGTATCTAGGAGGAGTCCCAACAGATCACTATTCAAATTGGAGATCCCAAACTGGAAGTCTGCTGAATTTCCTCTCTGTATAAGGGATATAGTCTTGTTAATCTCTATTTGTTCTCTGGTTTTGCCTGCAGTGTGGAGGATCACTTCTAAATGCTCAATGTATAATCAATGTCAGTTTCACTGAGATAGCAGTGATTTACCTTGTAAGGCAGTGTTCAGTCATTCGTGACCAGAGTCTCTCTCTTATATAGGCTGCCAGCCTTGTAGTCTACAGAGGGACAGAGGGGGGGCCTTTATATTACTTCACTCTTCTTCAGAGGCTAATTATGAGTCTTTACACCAGGACGCAGCTGTTTAGTATAGTGTATGAGACTGTCCCAGTCATTAGGCTACTCCAGAACTCAGTGGCTAACTTAGCCAGACTCACGTGTCCTATGACTGTAGTGATGATCTGTTTACTCAGGGGGCCACCCCACACGAACTCCGTTGTCTCACCGTGCAGCGCTGCTTCTCCTCTGTGCATAAGAATTATTGCTGTCTCCGTCTGAGCTGCAGTAAATCACAGCTTGTGGAATGTTTACTTCAAACCACGCTGATCACTGCTTGAATCTCTCAGACACTCTCCGCATATCTGGCAGATGCAGGCTTTCTCAGCATACTGGCGTCTGACGTCACATCCCCCTCTGCAGCCTATAAATCCTCTGCCCTTTTTCCCCGCGCTCCTCTCAGGCACAGTCAGATTCTCCTGGGTCTCAACACCCTCCAGATTGCTTCCGTTGTGCACAGCCCCAGTTGCCTAGCACCCAGGCTGCAATTGCAGAAGCCCAGACTGTCACAGCTCATTAAGTCCACAAGTGACACAGCCAAGCCACAGCTTGTAACCCTTTCCTATGTTTCCATGAAAGGGGTATCCCTCAGGACTGGGATGCCACAAATTTACCCACTGAAATGAGGCGTGTCCTCACGCCTTATAACACAGAGACCTGCCAAAAGTTAATGACTAAAAGTACATCAATATCTGTATCGGGCCGGCAGTTGGCCCCGCGTGGAGCGGGTCGACCGTCTCTCCTCTGATTGGCCAATAACCTCACTTTGATCAATTGACTCAGTTACATCAGGAACAGGCACATTCGGTACAAGGGGACAGACATCTACCACATTATCAATACCAATGTCAGACATAGAACAGGGTACAGTTTCAGACCTGATCGTATGGTGTAACAGCCCCCACACTGGCCAAAACACATTCAACATTTCAGCAGTAGGATCGCTATTGCACGGAGACTCAGGTGTACTCGACCTCTCCGTCTCTGTGAGCTGTGGTTCCACCGCCCCTCGATGACTAGACGAGTATTTCTTTAGCTGGTTACGATGAACAACCATTGACTTCTGGTCACCAAGACGTGCAATTCTGTAGACATCACTCTCTGGATATGTAACTTCAATAATTTTATAGGGAGTCTCTTCCCAATATCCATCAAGTTTACTACCACGACGGTTCTACCTCTTCCACACCAGTTCTCCCACGGTGAGAGGACCAGCCTTTGCATGGCGGTTGTAATCAATAGCTTGGCGTCTCTGCCCTTGTTCTGTTCGCTGTTTGACAACAGCATAGGCGGTCTGTAGGCGCCTCTGGTGCTCCACTACCCAATCTGTCTGTGGCATAACGCCTTGAGTGACTTCCTCCGGAAGGGAAAGCTTTTACGTCTGCAGGTAGTCGCCCTTCTCTGCCAAATAGGAGGTAGAATGGGGTATACCCAGTGGAACTGTGTTCTGTATTGTTATACAGGAATGTGATTTCTGAGAGAAGATCGGGCCAATCCCTCCTCACCTCCGTGGGTATTGATCGGAGCATGTTGATAAGTGTTTGGTTCATTCATTCGCACACTCCATTGCATTGGGGGTGATATGTTGTCGTATGCAGTTTTCGACACCCAAAAAGGTCACACAATTCCTGGAACAAGCGAGACTCAAAGGCAGATGCCTGGTCTGTCAATATCTTTTCGGGGTAGCCATATGGTCTCACAAAGGCTCTCCACAATAATTCTGCTGTTGTGGATGCAGTCAAGTCCTTAACGGGAAGGGCAACGACGAATTTGGAGTAGTGGTCAATTATAGTGATTGCGTACTGATAGCCACTCCTGCTGGGTTCCAGTTTAACATGATCAATCGCCACCAGCTCGAATGGATGATGGGTCACTTTGGGATGTAGCTCTGCTCGCTGATCTGCAGGGGGTTTCTTCTTCATCGAACAATTCGAACACTTCGAATTCCACTCTTCGATATCCTCTCTCATGTTCACCCAATAGAATCGCCGTCTCAGTGTGGCTTCTAGCTTTTGTAGGCCAAAATGCCCAGACTGATCGTGATAGGCTTCCAGCACTTGGTCACTATCCCGTCTGGTCAGTACAATCTGCGTTACCGGCAGGTGAGTCTTGGGATTGACACCATGGCGAACCAACAACCCTTTGTGGATTCATAGTCGTTCTCTCTGTCTCCACAGCTTCATCAGTTCGGGATCCAGTGTCTGCCGTTCTTGTTTTGACAACAGCCTTCTTGAGATCAGTAAGACTTTCAACTTTTCCAGAACAGGGCTAGAGCTCTGCACTTGCACCCAGTCGGTGCTATCGGGAGGCGGTTGTTGATCACTTGCTGCTGTCTGGGCCAGAACATTGGTGAGGGTTTTTTTCCAACAGTTCATTGCAGCTTGGAACCGAGGGATCTCCACTTCCTCCCATTCATCTTCATCCACTTCTGGTGCCGTTACCGATGGTAACCTGGATAGTGCGTCAGCGTTAGCGTTGGCCTTGCCACTCCGATATTTGATTGTGAAATTATAGTTCGCCAGCCTAGAATACCACCGTTGTTCCAATGCACCGAGGTTAGCCGTATTCAGGTGGGCCAGTGGATTATTATCAGTAAAGGCTATGAATGGTGCTGCTAACAGATAATCTTTGAACTTTTCAGTTATGGCCCACACCAGCGCCAAGAACTCGAGTTTGAATGCACTGTAGTTGGCATCATTGCGCTCGGTTGTCCTGAGACTCCGGCTGACGTAGGCAATGACATGTTCTTGCCCCTGCTGTTCTTGTGACAGTACAGCTCCCAGACCACAATTGCTCGCGTCAGTGTACAGGTGGAATGGTCGACTATAATCTGGATACGCCAGAACCAGGGCCTCCATCAACAGGCTCTTCAGTTTATCAAATGCAGTTTGTTGAGCCTCTGTCCACGCCACAGGTATCTTCTTCCCATGCTGAGCTGAGGGTACTTCACGAAGCAGTTCATGGAGAGGGGCCACAACCTGGGCGAATCGTGGTACGAATCTCCTGTAGTATCCGACAAATCCGAGGAAACTTCTCACCTCCTTTACAGTTGTGGGTATTGGCCAATCCCGGACAACAGAAATCTTATCGGGATCAGGGGCGACTCCATTGGTGCCCACGATGTGTCCTAAGTATTGGACGCTGGTCTTCAATAGATGGCATTTGGAGGGTTTTAGTTTTAGACCGTATCCCGCCAGGTGCTGGAATACATCACGTAGGTGTTGCAAATGCTCCTCATAGGTTTTAGAGTAGATAATTACATCATTGGGGTAGAGGAGTACCATGTCAAAATTCTTGTGCCCCAGGCAGTGCTCCATCACCCTCTGAAGAGTTCCTGGGGTATTACACAGCCCAAAGGGCATTCGAAGAAACTCGTATAAACCCATGGGCGTGGTGAACGCTGTCTTTTCTCTATCCTCCGCTGCCACCTCTACCTGCCAGTAGCCACTGGTTAGGTCCAGCGTCGAAAAATAGGCAGCTGAATTGAGGGCGGTGAGTGACTCTTCAATGCGGGGTAAGGGATACGCATCCTTGTGAGTAACCTGATTGAGCTTCCGGTAGTCTACGCAAATACGTAGACTTCCATCCTTCTTCCGAACCAGAACCATAGGCGCCGCCCAAGGGCTGTGACTTTCGCTAATCACCCCGGAGGCCTTCATCTCTTCCAGCATCTTGCGCACAGGTTGGTATAACGCAGGGGCCAAAGGCCGGTGACGTTCTTTAATAGGGGGTGCTACTCCAGTGGGAATATGGTGCTGGATGTCGTGGACTTTCCCGAAATCAGCAGGGTGTTGGCTGAAACTTCGGGCATTCTCTTGGACCACGTGTAGTACCCCTTCCCGGTGTTCCACTGATGTATTCTCATCTCCTATGTAAATGTCACACCACCATTCAGTCTTTTTTTCAGCAGGTTCTTCCCCCTGCGTGAGGGTTTGGGCGGTCGCCGTGGATACTTCTACCACATCCTGGAAAGTCACCCAGGATAGGCTCGCCATGATTTGGCGGCGATAGAGTCGTATCGGATAATCATTGGGGTTGAGGATCCTTACTGGCACCCTTCCTCCCATCACTGTCACCACGGCCCGTGCAATTGCGATATCGTTTCTTATGGTGGTCGGACATGCTTCCACCACCGCATTATAGGTCCTCCCTTCTGGGCCGCATTTGGCCTTCCCCCACACCACAGTTTCTGTATTTGGCTGAAGCGTCAGGGGTCTGTTGCTGGCAACCCTCACTTTACTCACTTCTCCATCATGCTTAATGAACCGCTGCTGTCCCTGTAGGGTTCTTATCATCACACTGAGGGCCCTCTGTGCATCGGGTGGTGCCGCGGAAAGTTCTGTCTTTAAGGCTGAGATTAGCTCGGCTGGACAACTTTGAAGTACATTCATCCCCACAATGATAGTAGGTATAGTCGGATCATCCACATCAGTGATCAGGCACCCTTGGTTACTCAACTCGGCTTGTCCGATCTTGAAGTGTAGTTTGCAGTAGCCTCTGCACTGGATATCAAGCCCGTTACTGGCCATCAGCCTCAGCCATGATGGGGGAGGAGGGATCATGTCCGTCGTGCCCCAATGTTGGTAGTACGCCCCTGCCTGGATGGTGGTCACTTGTGATCCTGTGTCGAGCATGGCTAGTACAGGGGTTCCATTAATCCAAATGGTGATAACAGGGCACCGGCCCACGTATTTGGGGCACCAATCTTCTGGGGTTCGACCTATAGGGTTGGTTCTCCCTGAGGGGTGGTCCCTGGTCTCAGGGAGTTGTCGTTTAACGGCTCCGACAGCCGGCAATTCCGTTCTACGTGGCCACTTCGGTTACACCTTCGGCATATAGGTCGGCCTAATGAGTCAAATTGGTCGGTATCTCTTCTACCTCTTCCTGGTGGGGGTTCCCACCGATCGTTTCGTCCTTCCCTCCGGACTGCCCTCCACTTGGACTCATTCCTTTCTGGAGGCGCCCGTCTCCTTAACCTCTGTAGCTCACGACTCATGGTATCCATCCCTACGGTTAATTCTTCTATTTGCCTTCTCAGGTCATTCACTGAATCGGTTTGGGAATTCTGTCCCGTCTGTACAACTGCTCATTTTGGTTCAGAGGCCTCTCGCATTGGCTTTTGGAGGTCTTCATCATCCTTCTTCTCTTGGTAACCTGGCATCTCTGGGAAGTGAGCTTTATTAGGCTGGGGTGGGCCAATCACTTTAATAGCAGCCTCCTTGAAATCTAGAAATGAATCTCTAGGAAGTTGGAGTCTCAGTAATTGCAGTTGGGCGCCGATTCCTTCTCCGTTTGCGCCTTCCATGAACTGGTTAATTAGCGTCTCATCCTTCTCTTTCACTTCTGAGGGGTCCATCTCTTGTATTCTCTGCAGTGCCTCTTGTAAGCTCAGGGCAAAATCTCGTAGTGACTCCCCGGGGTGTTGCTTTCTGGCATAGAAGTCAGATTTTAATACTGCCAATGTGCTTGTGTCGAAAATTGTCGCTAAACGCTGGAATATTTGGTCTACATCTGTTTTCTCTGTGTCCGGCCACGATAATACCTCTCTTAGAGCTGAGTCTTTTAGTTGGCCGATCAATATTTCGACTTGTTGTTGGTTAGCCAGGGGATAGAGCCTAAACATAGATTGTAACTTGTTCTTGAATACTGTCCATGAACTTGAGTCTTTCTTGTTCTTATCCCCTGAGTATGTAGGAAGCCATGATGCTCCAAAGTAATATGGGAGTGTAATAGGATTCACATTGGCCATTGCTGGTGCCGTGGTTATTCTTGTTCCTGACGTACCCGGCTGTGGCGTTGCTGGTGTCTCTTTGTTTTGGTCTGTCACGGACATGTTCTTTTCCCCGTTCCTTATCCTGTTCGTGACGCCAAATTCAACTTGTGCTGCCCTCAGGTTAGCTCCTTATGGCAATGTGCTTACCAGCAATCCGCTTCGCGATGATACTCCTATTCTCTTCGTGGAGAGGTCTGAAGGTATGAGTAACACACTTTTGAATATGAAAAACAATGTTCATTAATAATGCAGGTGTATTTATTTCAAGAACCAGTGCATGCGATATAGCCTGTACACTAGTACAGTAGGTACTCAGTATAATACAACAATGACAACTTTAAGCACAAACAAGACACTAATCAATTATCACAACTATGCTTAATTACTGTATAAACATTAGCATCGGGTACCCGAGCACACATAACCTGAATAGTGTCCAAATGTTGCTTTTATACCTGTGCACAGGATTTCTGGATTGCAATCCTTTGATAACAACTTGATTTCCATGTAATATGTAGGGACTGGCAAGTATAATGTAAATGTCACCAATTGCTGTATCTAGGAGGAGCCCCAACAGATCACTATTCAAATTGGAGATCCCAAACTGGAAGTCTGCTGAATTTCCTCTCTGTATGAGGGATATAGTCTTGTTGATCTCTATTTGTTCTCAGGTTGTGCCCGCAGTGTGGAGGATCACTTCTAAATGCTCAATGTATAATCAATGTCAGTTTCACTGAGATAGCAGTGATTTACCTTGTAAGGCAGTGTTCAGTCATTCGTGACCAGAGTCTCTCTCTTATATAGGCTGCCAGCCTTGTAGTCTATGGAGGGGCAGAGGGGGGGCCTTTATATTACTTCACTCTTCTTCAGAGGCTAATTATGAGTCTTTACACCAGGACGCAGCTGTTTAGTATAGTGTATGAGACTGTCCCAGTCATTAGGCTACTGCAGAACTCAGTGGCTAACTTAGCCAGACTCCTGTGTCCTATGACTGTAGTGATGATCTGTTTACTCAGGGGGCCACCCCACACGAACTCCGTTGTCTCACCGTGCAGCGCTGCTTCTCCTCTGCGCATAAGAATTATTGCTGTCTCCCTCTGAGCTGCAGTAAATCACAGCTTGTGGAATGTTTACTTCAAACCACGCTGATCACTGCTTGAATCTCTCAGACACTCTCCGTATATCTGGCAGATGCAGGCTTTCTCAGCATACTGGCGTCTGACGTCACATCCCCCTCTGCAGCCTATAAATTCTCTGCCCTTCCCCCCCGCGTTCTTCTCAGGCACAGTCAGATTCTCCTGGGTCTCAACACCCTCCAGATTGCTTCCGTTGTGCACAGCCCCAGTTGCCTAGCACCCAGGCTGCAATTGCAGAAGCCCAGACTGTCACAGTTCATTAAGTTCACAAGTGACACAGCCAAGCCACAGCTTGTAACCCTTTCCTATGTTTCCATGAAAGGGGTATCCCTCAGGACTGGGATGCCACACATACCTAGCAGTATAAGGGCGGTATTCAATTGTTTGAAAAATCATTTAGGTGTCTGTTTTTTATCCTATCTAATAGACAAGATAAAACAGACACCCAACCGACTTTTCAAACAATTGAATTCCACCCTAAGAGTCACATTAAAGATTAACCATGGAATATTCTGTGGGGTTCTAGAGGTGGATGGGTGGTGTAGGTGTTATAATCACACCATTCACCTCTTAGTGATACTGGATTTGCTACAGTAGCTCTAACTCCAGGTTACAAGTACAAAGTTCTGCTGCACGCTTCCTGTACTCTGTCATAATCCAGAACAACTGAGATGGGAATCTGCAGACACATATAACATTAAATCAGAGGGGTGACCCAATAAAAGCGGTTTGTTGTTATAAATGGTGCTATGTTTTACAGCTTGCGGCAATATAGAGGCTGAAGATCATTTGTTGATTTGTTGGGTGTCCCCATTGAATTGGTACTTCTTAAAACGTATCAAGATAACGTCCCCGAGCCAGCCAGCCCCAGACTGCAATCTTGTGCCTTTGTTCTGACGGGTGAGTGGCAGTAATTGTCTCTCTGTGTTATAAAGCGGATGAAATATTGTCCTGCTGAGCGCGGAAAGTTTGGGACCTGCAGCCTGAAGTTTTTCTAGCTGTTTAAGGTCAGCACATTTATTTCTGTGCAAAGCGCGCGGCAAAGTATTGTTAAGCTGTAAATTCATTGCATTCATCCATCAAGAAACGGCCTTCATGTTATTGTCCGGGCTTTGCAGAGCAGATACTTGCTGCCTCTCATTGACGGCATTAATAAATAGCTTTGCACCATGTACTGATATCATCCATCGTGGTTAAACTTTCCCCGATCAACTTTTCTTGGGTAAGCTGGAAATCTGCATCTCCAAAAGGAATAAAGAGAGTTAGGAGTAAAGAAATAATAATAGTAATAAAAAAAAACAATAAAAAAAATATGGACACCGTGCTGCAAAATAAGGGGAGCATTTTATTTTTTTGCATGCAGGGTAAATACTACAGATGAGCGGGTCCAAGCCCACCCAAACTTCTGGTTTCTCAGTGAATATGAGCCGTGGCTTGGGTTTTCCCATCAGACTCGGATTCCAAAATAAGGCAAAGCATCATCTTCCCAGCAGGAGCAGTATCCGATTGAGATCACGGAGGTCATTCCGAGTTGATCGCTCGCTAGCAGTTTTTAGCAGCCGTGCAAATGCTATGCCGCCGCCCACTGGGAGTGTATTTTAGCTTAGCAGAAGTGCAAACGAAAGGATCGCAGAGCGGCTACAAAAAAATATTGCGCAGTTTCAGAGTAGCTCCAGACCTACTCAGCGCTTGCGATTACTTCAGACCATTCAGTTCCGGCTTTGACGTCACAAACACGCCCTGAGTTCGGCCAACCACGCCTGCGTTTTTCCTGGCACACCTGTGTTTTTTCAAACACTCCCTGAAAACGGTCAGTTGACACCCAGAAACGCCCATTTCATGTCAATTACTCTGTGGCAAGCAGTGCAACTGAAATGCATCGCTAGAGACTGTGCAAAACTACATTGTCCGTTGTGAAAGTACGTCGCGCGTGCGCATTGCACCGCATGAGCACATGTGCCGCTTTTTCACTTAATCGCTGCGCTGCGAACATTTTTATCTAGCGATCAACTCGGAATGACCACCATTATACTTGGCACACCTGGCGTCTTGTGCCTTATGGCGTATTGAGGTTAGATGTATCAGGACACATCTGTAGGTGTATGCAAAATGGCAGATACCTGTTGGTGTTTATGACAGTGACTTACAGCAGGAGGCAACCTACCTCCAACAGCCAGGTATAAAGCAGGATACTATGCTTGTAGCACTGCACCTTATGTACATAAATTAGAACCTGTTGTTGTCATGCTTATGAAAAGCAGTGTACAGTTGGAGCCTCACTCACCTAGTGGGGCTGCATCGCATACAAGCGCTCCCAGCGTAACTCGGCGATCCGTCCGCCTAGTCACGCCGGGAGCAAACGGCGTCTCCCATTCTAGTGAATGGGGCACGTGCATGTCATGGAAGTGCGCGCGCCCCAGACGCGGCGATAGGTGCACCCAGGCACAGACGGAGCCACGATTAGCATGGCACCATCTGTACGTCTCTTAAGGGTGTACATATCTTAAAGTAACATGTACCGAACGTGTACCTTAAGAGCACATATTATTTTGATATAAATAAGAATGCAATTTGCATACACATATGACAATACAAATATATTGTTACAGTCAAATAAGTAAATTATTAGATCACTTTTATAACTTTGCTACACGCGGAATGCAGAGAATCAGAGGTGTTATCAGACGGTTCAGGAGTGTCCCGGAATAAGGGGTGATCTCCCGGCCTCCCGTCGGAGTTGGCCATCTCCCGTTGAGCCTAGTTGCTGACACTGAAGTCAGTGACTTGCAGATTGGATGAAGTAATTCGCACTGAATCACGTCATCCTAGCCCCTCCCCTGCTGTAAAATGCTGCAAATAGCTGCTTTGAGCAGCCAGGGGTGGGGCCAAGATGTTGTGTAGCTCAGCCCCTACTGTAATATGCTGCATATAGAGGCCTTAAACAGCATGGGGGCAGGGCCATGATGCCAAGAATACCACCCACCCACTGGATTGGGTTGGCCCCTCCTGAAGTCTCCTGGGGTGGGCTAAATCAAAGTTGGCAAGTATGACATATGACTTATCCCATGTGTTTTCATGCAATCACGGGTCCAGTTTCGGCCGATCAAAATGGCCCCTAATTCGAAACCGTGTTAATGACCATCTGTCATTAATCGCGATATCCAGCCATTTTGATCGGCCTAAACGGCATCGGGGCTAATTGGATACCCCCCATATACTGATGTATCAAAGTTTGGAGAGAGTTAAAGTGCCAGCCAATCAGCTCCTAACTGCCAAGTTACAGGCCGTGTTTGGAAAATGACAGCTAGGAGCTGATCGTCTGTTACTTTATCTCTCTCCACTTTATCTCTCCCACATTGATGTATCTCGCCTACATTCATATGAATCAAACTCCTACTTTTATTCTCATCCATGTTATATTAGTGAGCTTGTTCAGAAGTATAAAGCATTGCGATATACTGTATATAATATATATGTAAATAAATACATTTTGAGGGTTTTATTCCACAACAACCTATTTTAGTGCATTTAAAAAAAAAAACCTTTCAATTCCGCAGGAAAGTTAGTAAGTTACTGCAGGTGAAATATTTCAGTAATTCTGGATATCTAAAGTTAACAAACACGCCAGTGCATCACTAAACACAGCACGTTCTACTGTAACAAAGGTCTCTCCCGGTGCATCCTACAGAGTGAAAACAACAGGAAGAAAAGTTTCGGAACTCCCCAGGTTAATAAAGTATTTTACCCTATGGCTTATCGGCACAGCTGCGGATAATTGTTACCTGGAAAATCACAAGCAAATTTGAGTTATCAGTTAATAGAATAGAATGCTGGTCAACCGTTGAGAAACTTTGCACCTGAAATGTCCAATCAAATCATATTAAGAAGATTAGCAATTATAGTCATGATGAGCGGACTCCTGACAAGCTTTCAGCGCGGCGCGAACTCTCCCGTGACCTCCCCATCTCCTGCCTGTACCCCAAGCCCCCTGCTCATTATACAAAGACAGAAGCCATTATGCATCCAGCCAAGAGGGTCAGTAATGCTCAATAAACAGCACACAAGACGTCTAAAAATAAACCAAAGCCTGAGCAATCTTGTTTTCTGTGCTGCAGATAATCCCCATTACAACACCTGTCACTTCTTAGAACACCTCTCACACAGCAGCCATCTACATTCAATGCTTCAAGCTTTCCCCTGTAAATGATGACCTGAGAAGTGTCAGGTTCCGGAAAGGAAAATAGCTAGATGATGTCTAGAGCCTTGAGGACCCCAATAGTGCACTCTCCCCAGCAATTCTAGGGAGACAGAGGGTGAGGGGAACAGAAATGAGAAACACAAAGGTACTGTAGGATGAGGGGGAAAGAGATGAGAGATGTGGGTCAGGGGCTAGAGATGAGGATAGGGAGAAGGGAAAGTGAGGTTGACAGAAATGAGAGACAGAAAGGTACTGTAGGATGAGGGGGACAGAGATGAGAGACGTGGGTCAGGGGATAAAGTTGAAAGATAAGGAGAAGGGGAGGTGAGGGGGACAAAAATTAGATGGTGTGAGACGGGGGTTAGGGAGACAGAAATGAGAGACAGAAAGGAACTGTAGAATGAGGTGGACAGAGATGAGAGACGAGGGTCAGGGGATAAAGTTGAAAGATAAGGAGAAGGGTAGGTGAGGGGGACAAAAATGAGATAGTGTGAGACGGGGGTTAGGGAGACAGAAATGAGAGACAGAAAGGTACTGTAGGGTGAAGGGGACAGAGATGAGAGACGTGGGTCAGGGGATAGAGTTGAGAGATAAGGAGAAGGGAAAGAGAGAGGGACAGAAATGAGATATAGGGAGACAGAGGGTGGGAGGAACAGAAATGAGAGACAGAAAGGTACTGTAGGATGAGGAGGACAGAGATGAGAGACGTGGGTCAGGGGATAGAGTTGAGATATAAGGAGAAGGGAAAGAGAGAGGGACAGAAATGAGATATAGGGAGACAGAGGGTGGGAGGAACAGAAATGAGAGACAGAAAGGTACTGTAGGGTGAGGGGGACAGAGATGAGAGACGTGGGTCAGGGGATAGAGTTGAGAGATAAGGAGAAGGGAAAGTGAGGGGGACAGAAATGAGATATAAAGAGATAGAGGGTGGGAGGAACAGAAATGAGAGACAGAAAGGAACTGTAGGATGAGGGGGACAGAGATGAGAGACGTGGGTCAGGGGATAGAGTTGAGAGATAAGGAGAAGGGGAGGTGAGGGGGACAGAAATGCTATATAGTGAGACAGGGGGTTAGGAAGACAGAAATAAGAGACACAAAGAGATCGATTAGGGAGACAGAGATGAGATTCAGGATGACTGGAAAAGTGAGGGGGACATAAATCAGAGACAAGGAGATGGACAGGTTCACTATCTATGGCAGGGAGGTATTTTTATTTTTGCCACAAAAGCCAACGGTGGAAAGTTCTGCCCCCACATGTGCTGTAAGCTGCCACCATCTTCCCTGATGGGCCAGGTGCTTAGCTCCTCACTGTAACGGGTTACTTAGCTGCCGATTCTCCTTTCTGATTGGCCTGCTGCTTGCCCTGTTCCACAAGCTGATATGTCCATCAATGGTGCAAGCCATCAACGGCTAACCTTTTATGGCTTCTCGCCATCGATGTTAAGTGTGGTGACACAATCTATCATTTGGGTTGGGCTAATGCTGAGTAGTAGGAAGACAGAAGATGATAAATAAGCTTATGCTGTGGAATGTGTTCTCCTGGTACAGGATGAGGTGGAAGGCTGTTGTGCTTTTTTTATTTGTCGATTTGTCCTATTATAGTGCATACTGTAATCTCCTGCACATACATACGGTATGTTTCACGGGTGTGGTATGGAAGGTCGACAGTAACTAGGTTGACAGTGTCTAGGTCGACCACTGTTGGTCGACAGTAGGTCAACAGGGTATCTAGGTCGACATGGTCTAGGTCGACAGGTCAAAAGGTTGACATGAGTTTTTTATTTTTTTTGGTGTCATTTTCTCCATACAGTGACGGGGAACCCCAATTAGTGCACCGCGTCCCCTCACATGGCGAGCTTCGGGCAAGGTGCCTCGCTCTGCTACCGCTACGCTCGGCACAGGTTACTATTCCCAATCGTAGTTCACGTGGATCGTTAAGTATGAAAAAGTTTAAAAAAAGAAAAAAATTGTCAAAAACTCATGTCAACCTTTTGACCTGTCGACCTAGAACATGTAGAGCTAGAGACCCTGTCGACCTAGTTACTGTCGACCTAGTTACTGTCGACCTAGAGACCGGATCCCATGTTTCAACCACATATTATTGAGAAATGGCTTATTCCACAAATGTCACCCAGTAATGATATACATTATATAATATAGAGTGTACAGTATGTAAGCCTTATTTATCAAAAAGTAAAATTTCCCTGTACCATTTTTCTACTGCAGGTTTGCGGACGTGCTTGGTGAGAGGATCTGTTTATTTAGTACATACAGTATATATGATGTATGAAGAGATTTTCACCAAAGAAAGGGGTTATTACCACTTCTATAAAATGCAGAGCCGGCCCTAGGCATAGGCAAACTAGGCAAATGCTTAGGGCATTTGGTATGCCATAGGGCACAAGCAGCTTCTGCTGATTAAAATGATATGTGGCATGCCTATATTCTGTGTGTAACTGCGGTTTAATCTGCATACGAAATGCTACGTTGCAGTGTATTCCTGGAAGTCACTGTAATGTATCATTTCGTATGCAGATACAGTCGCACACAGAATATAGGCATGCTGCATATAATTTTAACCAGCAGAACCTGCTTGTGCATCCTAGTCACATAGTAATGCAAATAGTGATGAGCGGGTTCGGTTCCTCGGAATCCGAACCCCCCCCGAACTTCATCCATTTTACACGGTTCCGAGGCGGACTCGAATCTTCCCGCCTTGCTCGGAAAACCCAGAGCGCGCCCGAACGTCATCATCCCGCTGTCGGATTCTCGCGAGATTCGTATTCTATATAAGGAGCCGCGCGTCACCGACATTTTCACTCGTGCATTGGAGATGATAGGGAGAGGACGTGTGCAGCGTTCTCTCAGTTGTGTTCAGTGTGCTGCAAATATCTGTGCTCAGTGTGCTGCAAATATCTGTGCTCAGTGTGCTTGCAAATATCTGTGCTCAGTGTGCTGAAAATATCTACGTTCTCTGCCTGAAAAACGCTCCATATCTGTGCTCAGTGTGCTGCAAATATCTGTGCTCAGTGTGCTGAAAATATCTACGTTCTCTGCCTGAAAAACGCTCCATATCTGTGCTCAGTGTGCTGCAAATATCTGTGCTCAGGACTGGGGACCACCAGTATTATATAGTAGGAGGACAGTGCAGAGTTTTGCTGACCAGTGACCACCAGTATTATACGTTCTCTGCCTGAAAAAAAACGCTCCATATCTGTGCTGCATTGTAGTATATAGTAGGAGGACAGTGCAGAATTTTGCTGACCAGTGACCACCAGTATTATATCAGTACGGTACAGTAGTCCACTGCTCTACCTACCTCTGTGTCGTCAAGTATACTATCCATCCATACCTGTGGTGCATTTTAGTTGTTGTGCGCAGTATATATAGTAGGAGGACAGTGCATAATTTTGCTGACCACCAGTATATAATATATAGCAGTACGGTACAGTAGTCCACTGCTCTACCTACCTCTGTGTCGTCAAGTATACTATCCATCCATACCTGTGGTGCATTTAAGTTTTGCGCAGTATATATAGTAGGAGGACAGTGCATAATTTTGCTGACCACCAGTATATAATATATAGCAGTACGGTACAGTAGTCCACTGCTCTACCTACCTCTGTGTCGTCAAGTATACTATCCATCCATACCTGTGGTGCATTTAAGTTTTGCGCAGTATATATAGTAGGAGGACAGTGCATAATTTTGCTGACCACCAGTATATAATATATAGCAGTACGGTACAGTAGTCCACTGCTCTACCTACCTCTGTGTTGTCAAGTATACTATCCATCCATACCTGTGGTGCATTTTAGTTGTTGTGCGCAGTATATATAGTAGGAGGACAGTGCAGAATTTTGCTGACCACCAGTATATAATATATAGCCGTACGGTACAGTAGTCCACTGCTGTACCTCTGTGTCGACAAGTATACTACAAAAGTTCAGTAAAATGACCCAAAAATCAAAATTAAAAGCGTCTGAGGAGAAGCGTAAACTTGCCAATATGCCATTTACGACACGGAGTGGCAAGGAACGGCTGAGGCCCTGGCCTATGTTCATGGCTAGTGGTTCAGATTCACATGAGGATGGAAGCACTCATCCTCTCGCTAGAAAACTGCAGTGCCACTCCTAGATGGGCCAGGTGTTTGTGTCGGCCACTTGGGTCACTTAGCTTAGTCACACAGCTACCTCATTGCACCTCTTTTTTTCTTTGCATCATGTGCTGTTTGGGGACTATTTTTTAAATCTGCCATCCTGCCTGACACTGCAGTGCCACTCCTAGATGGGCCAGGTGTTTGTGTCGGCCACTTAGGTCGCTTAGCTTAGTCACACAGCGAGTTTGGTGCACCTCTTTTTTTCTTTGCATGATGTGCTGTTTGGGGACTATTTTTTAAATCTGCCATCCTGTCTGACACTGCAGTGCCACTCCTAGATGGGCCAGGTGTTTGTGTCAGCCACTTGGGTCACTTAGCTTAGTCACACAGCGACCTTGGTGCACCTCTTTTTTTCTTTGCATCATGTGCTGTTTGGGGACTATTTTTTAAATCTGCCATCCTGTCTGACACTGCAGTGCCACTCCTAGATGGGCCAGGTGTTTGTGTCGGCCACTTGGGTCGCTTAGCTTAGTCACACAGCGACCTTGGTGCACCTCTTTTTTTCTTTGCATCATGTGCTGTTTGGGGACTATTTTTTTAAGTGCCATCCTGTCTGACACTGCAGTGCCACTCCTAGATGGGCCAGGTGTTTGTGCCGGCCACTTGGTTCTCTTAGCTTAGTCATCCAGCGACCTTGGTGCAAATTTTAGGACTAAAAATAATATTGTGAGGTGTGAGGTGTTCAGAATAGACTGGAAATGAGTGGAAATTATGGTTATTGAGGTTAATAATACTATGGGATCAAAATGACCCCCAAATTCTATGATTTAAGCTGTTTTTGATGGGTTTTTGTAAAAAAAAACACCCGAATCCGACAAAAAATTTTCAGGGAGGTTTTGCCAAAACGCGTCCGAATCCAAAACACGGCCGCGGAACCGAATCCAAAACCAAAACACAAAACCCGAAAAATGTCTGGTGCACATCACTAAATGCAAATAAGACGCATTTTTCGTCAAAAAAGGCGCCCGACTTTAGCAGAGCTGCCAGCTGACTCACGCCAGGCATCTCCTGCTACATGGCGTATTGAGGAAAGATTTATGAGGACACATCTGTATCCAAGCAGAGGCAGAGGTCACAGTGTTAGCGGCTATGTGAGTGTTGTGTGCGGGTGGGTTGGTTGTACAGTAGTGTTCGGCATAAGTGTAAGGGGCATTATGTGTGTCATGTGTATAAATGCATTAATAATGTGCGGCATGTGTGTAAGGGGCACTATGTGTTTCATTATGAGTATAAGGGCATTAATAATATGTGGCATACGTGTAAGGGAAATTATGTGTATAAGGGCATTAATAAAGGTTGGCATAATGTGTAAGGCGCATTATGTTTATAAGGACATCAATAATGTGTGTCATGTGTAAGGGGCATTATTGTGTGGTATTATGTGTGTAAATGCATTACTTATGTGTGGCATTATGTGTATAAGGTGTTCTACTGTGTGGTCTAATGTGAATAAAGAGCAATATGGTGTGGTGTAATGTGAATGAGGGGCACTACTGTGAGGAGTAACGTATATAAGGTAAAGTGGTACTACTGTGTGATGTAATGTGAATAAGGGACACTCTCGCATGATTTAATGTGAATAAAGTTGCACTACTGTGTGGCGTAATTTTAATTGGGGGTACTATTGTGTGGCCATGCCCCTTCCCAGCAAGAGCACACCCCTTTTTGGGCTGTGTGCTGAATGTGCGAACTGTCCTTATTTAAAATACAGAGGGTAAGAGCACCAAAAAGAGGACTGCTGTTTATTGAAGGGTGATGGTGCTGGGAACGGGTGCAGGGTCAGAGGCGGAACTAGCGGCGGTGCTAGGGGGCACCAGTTAAAATCTTGCCTAGGGCATCATATTGGTTAGGGCCAGCTCTGATAAAATGTATTACAAGGCTGACCGAGGAGAAAACAGAGATGTCTCCAGTGGTTCCCCCGGGTTGTGTAGATTACACCTCCGCCATAGCTAGCTACAGCAGCCAAGCATTATGGGGAACTTACCAAGGGGTAATAAATAAAACAGTGAAAAGGGCGGAGAAGTGATCCAATGGCAACCAATCAGCATTGATGAAACATGTATCAAGTGCATTCTATAAAATTTTACGGAGCAGCTGATTGGTTGCCATGGGCAACTTCTCCACTGGCTCACTTTTCCACACTTTTCACTGCTTCATTATTAGACCCCAAGGGGTCTATTCATGGAGCAGTGAAAAGTGTGGAGAAGTGAGCCTTTGGAGAAGTTGCCCATGGCAACCAATCAGCTGCTCCGTACAATTGTATAGTATGCATATTATAAATGTTACTTTAATGCTGATTGGTTGCCATGGGCAACTTCTCCACTGGCTCACTTCTCCACACTTTTCACTGCTTCATTATTAGACCCCAAGTGACGATAAGTTGACCTTTTTGCAGCTTGTAACCTAACGCATAATTAATGCCGTCTGCATCATCCTTGTCTGCGCCTTTTGCCCGTCGTCTATGTAATGGCGCTACAAGCTGTGCATCTAGATGTGCAGGGACTGAGACACCCGCTTTCAGTGTCTCTAGATGCTGAAATACAGCTTGGTGCTTCTTTTTACTACGCTACAACTCGCACCATCGAATTTTGCAGAGTCTGTGCGTCTCGTTTGACACTTGCACTGTGCGACTTTTACGCAACTTTGATGCATGTGCAGCTGTAAAGCACGACCATCCAGTGCGGCATGAAGGCCCACCAGGGAAATGCAGTGGTAGAGGCCCGTGTTTAGGGGTGTGGCCATTCCCCAGAGGGGGTGTGTCCAGCCTCCACAGAGGCTTGGCTAATCATTAGAGAGTGCAATGGTCTGGGCCCCTTGATATATTTATATAGTAAATACTGCTAGTGCATGCATGATAATATACCAGAGTAATAACAGCAATGCACTGTAGAGAATACACCATAGTCCTGTGCAGTATAAGGTAACACATGTACAAGTGCACAGTCTTGAACCTTGTTCCCTAGAGGGGAAGGTGGGACCCCCTTAGGCAGAGGGGCCCACTGGTGGTTTCCCCTTTACCCCTGTGAGCCAGTCCAACACTGTGACCATCTGCATGAATATCGATGTTGCGTATGACTTTCTAGCCCTGTCCAGTAGGGGTGAGATATTGTGACACCTCACCAGTGATTCTCCTTATAATACATCACAGCACTGAGATATCCTGCATCAGTGTGCTAATTGCTGAGGCAGGGTGTCACTTAGCATGGGGAGAAGTGGCAGCTTAATACATTTTCCTTCTAGACCGGTAATCCGATGAGACAGATAAATTTGCTTTTCCTATTTAACTAAATGTAAATGACAACTCATATTGTTTATCAAGCAAAGAAAATAAATGATATAATTATATTACAAAACGCGGTGATAGGCGTTGGGGCAGGGAGAACTCGGATGAGGTAGCGATTGTCAGCTGAGCGCGCATTTAGCCTGGAGGCGCTCACAGAACCGCGCTCTGCGCCTGTCACGCGTCCCCCAGTCTTGAAGAATTATGGTCATTTAATCCGGGGTCAGAAGTGCCTGAGCACAACCTTCAAGCCGGGCGTTCATGGCTGCGTTCTCACCAGTGATAGATGAATTTACTCATTCTCTGCTCCTAGTGTGATGAGATTTTCTAAATTCACCTGAAGCCTCTTTTTCCAATATGTCACAGGCTGTCTGCAGGTGACCTTCTAATATTCCACAGCCTCTGCCACCCGGCGGACACCTGTTATCTGAAACAAGAGAAAATTCCACGGGATGGAGTTATTATAGATGAACTGTAAGTTGCGCCAAAAGAGAAAAGACGTTCCGGTATTCCCATGCCAGAGTTAGATGATTATGAGGTCAATAATTGCATTGGCAGTGCGATCTGGGAGCGATATGTTAGTGCCCAAAATCACATTGCAGTATGCAGTTCTACCACCGGCATGTTTCATCCTCACCCGCTGGGACAGGGGCTCCAAAAGGAGCCCGTCCCTGCGATGTGTCCTGAGTGGAAGCAGGTCTCCTGTGCATTTTTCGGTTTGCTGACCATGCATGGTGGTCATTGCTGGGAGAGGGTTCCTTAGGATCCCTCTGCTGGCTAAGGACCCTATTCCGTAAGGATGGCAGATTCTGCTTTTTAGCAGAATGTGCAATACTTTTGTTCGCACGCTGGGGGCCGCCCATCGCAGGGCAAGGCCATCCAGCATGCTAATTACTGCCCACCAACTGCGAACGCGCTCTAATTGCGATCGCACCGCAATTAGTAATGCGACCTGAATTAGGCCCAGTGTTTGCAAAGTGTAGCTGACAGGCTACATTGGTCTAACGCCATTTTCAGGTGACGTTAGCTGTGGGTCCATGCTCGGGAATGGCGTTGCATTTGCATATCCCATAGAAATCTGCGGCTGCTGTCAGAAATGTGGGTTCCTCCTTACTACATCTTGGGGATATTAAGTATTTGCAGAATATGTCGCAATATTTCATGATAATTAGCCCCTAGATGCTTTAAAGTGGAACTGCTCTAAACTAAGCTCAAAAAGCAGAACACCTACGGTATATTACAAGTCAGCAGAACCACTGCCTTATGGGGGCAATACTGTAAGAAAGAGAAGCATGATCTTGGGGAGGGTTTCCCGGAAATTTCGAGAGTCGCAGTTAAGTGAGAGGTGAAATAGACTCTCAGAGAAATGTGGCAGCTCTCGGTGTGCAACATTTAACAAAAAAAAAAACAGAGCTGTACCTAGAAAGGCCAACACAGTCCTCATCCTGTGAGTATTAACATATTTATCGTTACAGTTTAATTGTAGATTAATTTAACATCCCACAATTTTTTTCTAATGCTTATTCAGCCTAAAGTATTGACAAAGATGTACATAAAGTTGCATACTGGTTATTATGAGGGAAAAATCGTGCTTTATGTAATATCACTATGGGATAATAAACACTGTGTAACAGGCTGCTAGCTACTCCTCCTGCCCATTGACATGCCCACATTAAACCCCTGTGTTATAAGTACGGACTGATGGATTTCTGCTCTTCTCAAAGTGAAGCAATTAAAGTCTGTTTCTCAATTCTCTCCAGCTTCTTCCCCATCTGTTCCCTGCAATCTATTCTTTGTAATGCTGCGCACTTTCTCTGCAAACGTTTTTCCGTTTAGGACCATTACTTGGTCTAATAATTATCAGCGGTGTTAAGAATCCGCTCTTATATTGCTGCCTGTGGCTCTTCTCATCGGAATTTCACTCACACTTTAAACTGAGATGAATGCTCTGTCGCCAAGGAGCAGCGTAACCGCTCCAATCAATACTAATCATTCCAATTAGTCCACGTTTTCCTCTTCATTTTGAGTTTTTGCGATTTACATAGCAGAAACCTGCGGTGTTGCACACATCCGTCCAGCAACTTTCAGGGGCCACATCATTGCTTGAGCCGGTAATAGGCTACGGCCATGCTACAGTAGCAAACCGTCACTTAGGAGCATATAATTATTGTATCTTATTGCCACTATTTGTGGCAATAAGAAGTTAGGGATCAGGCGAACGTACGAAAAAAGACAGGTGCTGTGAAATGCTAATGCGATCACTTCTTCAGGAGTCAGACGTCATTCTGTACATGCGCAGTCAGCTGACCACTCATTTCTGAGCGGAGAGTGACAGGTATGGACCCTTCTGCAGAAAGTAGCCCTTAGGCCACAACAGCCATCTGTAGAGATACTGAGGCCAAGCTTGTCACGTCTAGCAAAGTTTGAGGATCGGTAGCTGAGATTTGCCCGAGGAGGTAGCAGGCTGTGAATGAACCAGATGAGGGGGCTGGGTATAGTTCCTTCGCATGGGACACGGAGCAATGAAGAACGTAGGCGGGTTTGAGAGTCAAGGGAAAGTATTTATTATGTACAGGGCTGAGGTAGAGAACGAGGCTGGAGCACGATGGTTAAAGACGTGGCTGGAGGCAAAGAACTGTGGACTGTGATTTGGAAGACCACACTGTAGATGATGAACTGTGGAACTGTGGATGGTGGTTGAAGACGTGGCTGGAGACAAGGACTGTGGACTGTGGTTTGGAATACGAGGCTGAAGATAATAATCTGCAGGCTATGGTCGGTGGTACAAAGGCGTGGCTAGTGAAGGAGATCTGTGGAGTGTGGCTTGAAAGATGAGGCAGAAGACCCGGGTTACTGGAGAGTCTTACTGGACCGGGTTTTCCAGGAGCGCTTCCACAGGCAGTAGCAGGATAGAAACGGCAGCTTCAGCAGCAACAGAGAACCAACCAAGCAGGATCAGGAGGAACCATAATACAGCAGGAATCCTGGGAACACAGGCTAAAGCACCTACAACAGGGTTGTAACTTGAAGCACTGGCGTCCCTGTCCTAAACCAGCCCCCTTTTATAGGGAGAGCTTCCCCTGGATTGGCTGGAAGAAACAGGAAACAGGAACTATGCTTAAAACTTGGTCTCCAACATGGCATCGCCCAGTAATGCAGACCTTTTTGCAAAGCCACATTGCTCACTGCCCCTGGTCTTCTAGCAACGGCGCAGCAAGAGCAACCCACTGTAGCGGTGTCCCGCCATCACGAGCGGACCCCCTTGTTGTGTTCATATGTTTGTAAATCCAGTCATAAGGATACAGAGACATGTGAGTTCACTGCTGTGCTGTTTATTCCATCACCAACTCCAGACACAATGCACACTGGACCACCCACTTCCCAGCATCCCCCTGGTCCTATGGACCATCACTGAAGATTCAGGCTTACACATGTTAGTAACGGAGTGTCTACAAATATTAAGCATTCTAATACACTAACATCACATCCTCTTTTCTTTAAAGATAAGCCTTGTACGCTTCAATGCAACAATTAAAAACGTCATATTAAGAACATCATCTAACACGTTTCAATGAGTCTCTCAGGTCTGCGTATTTCCCTTTTGGGTCTTTCATACACAGTCTGTGTTTCACCGACCATGTTGGACCTTTCTAGAATCGTGGTTTGTTCACCATTATCAGGATCATCATACATGTCAGATGAAGGGTATTCTTCAGTCATGTTGTCTTCATTATGGTTAGGTTGAGATCTTAAATCCACCCGATTTCTTCTTACTTCCGTTCCATGCTCTGTACGTATAGTATAAGATCTTGGTGCTACTTGTGCTTGCACAATACCTTTCTGCACCCAAATACCTTTCTCGTGATCTCTGAGACGGACTTGGTCACCCGATTTTAGATCAGATAAGCTTTTTGCTCGCCTGTCATGGAACAGTTTCTGTTTCGCCTGTTGACGTTCCTTACTCAGTCTGATCAACGCTGAGTTATGTGTATTAAGCAGTTCATCATGTATCGGGAGATTTGCTCTAATCCTCCTTCCCATCAGCATTTGTGCAGGAGAAAGTCCATTCTGTAAAGGTGTACTGCGGTAGATTAAAAAACTTTTGTAGAAACTTCTTTACCTTCTTGAGCTTTTTTCATGAGACTCTTTACAGTTTTTACGGAACTTTCCACCAACCCATTTGAGCGTGGATAGTGGGGACTTGACGTAGTATGGACAAATTCCCACTCATCAGCAAATTGTCTAAATTCAGCACTGGAAAACTGAGGACCATTGTCAGTGAACACTTCCATAGAAACACCATGCCATGCAAAGATTGACTTCATTCAATTGATTACGGCTATACTAGTAGTTGTATGTAGTGTCTTCACCTCAGGGTAGTTAGAGTAATAATCAGTCACGACAATGTACGTTTTCCCATTACAATCAAACAAATCTGCGCCAACTTTCTGGTACGGTCTCTGGCACTGCGTGAGGACTCAGTGGCTCGACTTGTTGTTTCGGTCTATACGTAAGACATAATTCACATGTAGCTGTAGTCTGTGCTATGTCTTGGTTCATTCTTGGCCAATACATAACTTCACGCACTCTCCGCTTACATTTTTCTTCTCCTAAGTGACCTTCATGTATCTTGCACAGCATAGTTTTTCTTAGTCGTGCAGGTATGACAAACCTATTGCCTTTGTAAATAATACCATCAACAACTGTAAGGTCACTGTGGTACATCCAATAATCATGGGTAGATAGCGGGCACGCTGTCCAACCTTTCAGAATGATATCTTTCAACACTTTCATTGTGTCATCTGTCTCAGTTTCTTTCCTAATCTGTTCTTGTCTTGCAAGAGACACTGGTAGAGAAGCTATGATCAAATTAACATAGGCTTCTATCTCTTTATCCATCAAGACTTTTGGAACCTTCACTTTTGTCCACAGCACGAGAAAGTGTATCAGCAATGTACATGTATTTGCCGGGACAGTACAGCAAGTGTACATCATATTTCTGTAGTCTGATAAGCATTCGTTGAATTCTCATGGGACAGTCATGTAATGATTTAGTCATGATAGCTACCAATGCCTTGTGGTCAGTTTCCACTGTAAATGTTTGACCATACACAGAAATCGCTCACATGCATATATGATCGCTAGAAGTTATTTTTCTATCTGAGCATACCTTGTTTCAGCACTTGTCAGTGCTCTTGATGCATAGATTACTGGTTGCCATGTATCCTCATGTCCTTGTAACAGCACTGAGCCTAGGCCAAATTGCGAAGCATCTGCTGAAATTCTTATTCTTTTCGCAGGATCAAAGAATTTTAGCACTGGTTGCTCTGTAATGATCTGTTTCAAGTTTTGCCAACTTTCTTCTTGTTCATGTGACCACATCCACTCGTTATTTTTGTCCAACAACCATCTAAGAGAGGCTGTTTGTTCAGAGAGTTGAGAAATAAACTTTCCTAAGTAAGTAATCATTCCTAGGAATCTTCTGACGCCGTCTTTGTTGTTAGGATGTTCCATGTTCACTATGGCTGATATTTTCCTTGGGTCTGGTTTTACACCTTGATCCGAGACCATATCGCCCATAAAGGTAAGTGTATTCACGCCAAATTCACATTTGTCCTTGTTTAGCTTTAGATTCACTTTCTTGACAAGTTCCCTTACTTGTCTCAATCTAGAATCATGTTCTTCCTTTGTAGATCCCCAAACAATAATGTCATCCATCATTATTTCAACACCTGGAATATGTTCAAAAATCATGTGTATCTTTTTGTGATATACTTCTGGAGCAGACAATATTCCATATGGTCATCGAAGAAATCTGTATCGACCTTCTGGTGTATTAAATGTACAAAGCTTTGAGCTGGCCTCATCTAGTTTTATTTGCCAGAATCCTGAAGATGCGTCCAATTTACTGAACCATTTTGCTCCAGCAAATTGCAACATGATTTCATCTCTGGTTGGTAGTTTGAAATGTTCTCGTTTAACAGCTTTGTTTAAATCTCTGGGGTCTAGACATATTCTGAGTTGTCCATTTTTCTTTTCAACAATTACTTAGGAGCTTACCCATTCAGTAGGCTCATCAACTTTCTGTATCACACCCAAGGCTTCCATGCGATTTAACTCTTGTTTCAGTTTTTCTCTAAGCGCAAACGGCACTTTTCTACAGGGGTGTATCACTGAAGAAACTTGCGTGTCTATATTTATTTTATGCTCTCCAGGCAAACAACCTAGACCTTCAAACAAGTCTCTGTATTCTGTAAACATCGATTTGCAGTCATCTTCTACTTGTGATGTCACCATAAAAACTTTCTTTAGCAAGCTTAGTTTCTCACAGGAACTTAATCCTAGAATCGGTTGCACATTTTTATCCACAATCAGTAGAGATGTTTTAAACTGTTGTCCCTTATATTTCAGTGTCACTAAGCATGTACCTTTCACAGGAATTTACCCTGTACCCTGTAACTTTCACTTTGGCTGGATGAATTTTAGGTTTTACTCTAAAAGTCTTATAGTCTTGAAACAATATTAAATTCACCTGCGCGCCAGTATCAAGCTTAAAGGGAATGACAATCTCATTCACAGTTAAAGGGACAATCCATTCCTTCTTATCTGCACTGCAAAGTTCAATGCAATCCACAAAGAATTCCTCTGTTTGTTTAACAGCAAGAACATTGGTTGTTTCCCTTTTCAGTTTACAGCATTTGGCAAAGTGATTAAGTCTATCACATTTCATGCATGTTTTACCATAAGCAGGGCACATTTTAGGATTGTGAGCATTTCCACATCTACTACACATTTCCTTATTAGACTGTGGCTTAGACTGCTTCATTCTTGAGAATGGAGGTTTGCTTGGCTCTATTGTCTGCACTACATGTACATCAGCATCAGCTTCCTTGTTATTTCTGCAGATCTGCACATAGTCACTGCCTTTTCTAGTGTTAGGTCTTGCTCTCTCAGCAATCTCTCTCTGAGTCCATTATCAGGTATTCCACAGATAATACGAACTCTAATCAGTGAATCCTTTAAATCACCAAACTCACAGGTTTTACTGAGTGATTGCAGCTCTAACATACTGATCAAATCCATCTACAGACTTCTGATCACATGTGAAAAATATATCTTTCATATGTCACATTTTTCCTTGGCACAAAGTAATCTTCAAACTTTTGCATTATAGAAGATAGCACCATATTCTGCCCCTCATCAAACTGAAAACTATTATAAATGTCCAGCACATCCTATCCTATCACATGGAGGAAAATGGATGCCTTCGTTTTGTCAGCCTCTGTATCAGCTCCACATGCAGCAAGATATATATTAAACCTTTGCTTAAATCTTTTCCAGTTTTCCGACAAGTTACCAGACATCAGCATGCCAGCTGGAGGAGCTAGTTTATCCATGGTTACTCACTGTTTGAAGAGAGGAGCACACGGCAGGCTTTGCAGACACAGAGTATCACAGCCTTACAGACTGCTGCAGGATTCTTTCACACTCTGAGAGCACTAGCAGTCCAAGTTAAACTTCTTCTGACACCATGTTTTGTTCATATGTTTGTAAATCCAGTCATAAGGATACAGACATGTGAGTTCACTGCTGTTTATTCCATCATTAACTCCAGACACACTGCACACTGGACCACCCACTTCCCAGCATCCCCCTGGTCCTAGGGACCATCACTGAAGATTCAGGCTTACACATGTTAGTAAGGGAGTGTCTACAAATATTAAGCATTCTAATACACTAACATCACACCCCTCACCGCCGCTACTGCTGCCCACGGATCCGGCGCAGCAGCCCACCTCCGCTGCTGCCCGCACATTGCCAAGGAAGCCAGCCCCGCAGCCCTAGCATACTGGTAAGACTCTGGACGCTGACAGAGCTTAACAAATTAGGGAATTAGGCAGCCCCCTTAGGTTTCTATGGGTACTGAATTTGCAGTTGAAAATTGGGCATGGCAGCAGATATCTCCAGTCTCTTCTGCAGTACCATGTAGACACATTTGGAGAATATTTGTGGCAACTCCCCTGAAAACGGGATATCATGCAAACATTGATTAATAAATAGGCCCCTTTGTGACTTCAATAGATAGGGTTAAATTAAAACCAGTGGTGGCTTCTACATTTAGACTTAGGGGGGCTGCAATTGCCTAGCCACTGCTAGTTGCACATGTATACCACATACAGATAATCTACGTTAGGGATGCGTTTGGCATCCCAGTTGTCTAGATGCCAGTGGTCATGTGACTGACACCGGAATACCGACACCACTTTGGAGACCGGCGTCGGAACTCTGACTGCCGGAATGCTGAAGGTGAGTATCAGGGTTAGGGCCTGGGGGTAGGGATAGGGTTAGGTACTGGGGGGAGATATGGTTAGGCACTAGGAGGGTGGTTAGCCATAGCCACCACCACCCACTTATTAGCCCTAGCCGACATCCCCCAAGGGTGTCTTTTTCTTTTGTATATTGAGTTTTTTATTCTAGATACCTTGACTTTGACTCGCTATGCCCTTGAGCATCGGCTTTAGTAGATGACGTTGCTAGATTAGCGTCGTCATCATGACTGGTGGCAGCAGCTTCTGCACTTGTATTTGGTTGCTCTTCTCTAAATTGATCAATTTGTCAAGTCGCAGATCACTGTGCGGATCGCAGGGCTTATAGACATACATGAACAAAATGCATATATATATTTATTAGAGATGAGTGGGTTCGGTTCCCTGAGAACCGAACCCATCCAAACATCTCAGTCCGAGCCCGGATCCGAGTCAGGCTCGGGATTTCCTGCTAGACTCAGAAACCAGAACGAGACAAAACATCATCATCCCGCTGTCGCAATCTCGCGGGTTTTCGATTCCATATAAACAGCCGAGTGTCACCGCCATTTTCACTCCGGACACGGGGAGTGAGGGAGACAGACCTCTGTCTCTCTTTGAGTGGTGGGTGGCGTTGGGTGGAGTTAGTGTGTGCTCTGTAGGGGTGCTGCTGTAGTCACTGTGGAGTACCTGTGCTGTATTAGGGGTGCTGTCCTGGCTGTCACTGGTGTTTCATGTGCTGTTACGGCTGGGTGCTGCAGCTGTACGTGGGTGTTGCTGACCTGGCTGTCACTGTGTTGTACAGGGTGCAGGAACACTGTTGTCCTGTATGCTGTAAAATATAGGGGTGCTGCTGGCCATGTATGTTGTAAAAATTCAGGGGTGCAGTTGTTAAAAATTAAAAGTTTACTGCTTCTTTATGCTGTAAAATTTAGGGGTGCTGCTGCTAAAATAACATTACACTGGACCTGTATGTTCTAACAATTCAGGGGTACAATTGTTAAAAATTAAAAGCACACTGCTCCTGTATGCTGTAAAATATAGGGGTTCTGCTGTTAAAATAACATTACACTAGCCCTGTATGTTGTAAAAATTCAGGAGTGCAGTTGTTAAAAATTAAAAGCACAATGCTTATGTATGCTGTAAAATATAGGAGTGTTGCTGTTAAAATAACATTACACTTGCCCTGTATGCTATAAAAATTCAGGGGTGCTGGCCCAGTCTTGTGGGCTGTAAAAATTCATGGGTGCTGCTGTTGTTAAAATAAAAGTACACTGGACCTGTATACTGTAAAAATACAGGGGTGATGGCCCAGTCTTGTATGCTGTAAAAATTCAGTGGTGCTTCTGCTGTTAAAATAACATTACACTGGTCCTGTATGCTGTAAAAATACAGGGGTGCTGTGAAAATTAAGGGGCACTGTTCTGTGTGCTATAATAATAAAGGGGTGCTGTCCTGTGAAATGGAGAACAACAATTTGGAGGAAAAATTGTGGAAGATCAGGAACCACTTCCAGTTCCTTGTACTCGTGCTGAAGCTGCTGCTGCCACCAGTCATGACATTGATGATGCAATTCCATCAACGTCGTCTGCTAAGGCCGATGCCCAATGTCATAGAGGGCATGTAAAATCCAAGAAGCAAAAATTAATAATCAGAATAAAAAAGAAAACATCTGACAAGAAAAGTAAAATTGTCAATAAGCCATTCACGACACAAAGTGGCATGGAAAGGCTAAGGCCTTGGCTTATGTTCATGACTGGTGTCTCAGCTTCTCATGAGGATGGAAGCCCTCCTCCCTCTTGAAAAATTAAAAAAATAACGCTTGTTAAAGCACAGAAAAAAAACAACTGTGCGTTCAGAGATATCACAAATCCCCAAGGAGAGTCCAAGTATCCCCGTGGTTGCGATGTCTAGGCCTGACCTTCCCAAGACTGTATGGAAAGAGGAGGCTCCTACCACCATTTGCATGCCCCTTGCAAGTGCTGGTACGCCTACTGATGCCGCTGCTGCTGTTGCTGCTGGGAGTCGATCGTCATCCCAGAGGGGAAGTCGGAAGACCACTTGTACTACTTCAACTAAGCAATTGACTGTCCAACAGTCCTTTGCAAGAAAGATGAAAAATGACAGCAGTCACCCTGTTGCAAGGTGGATTACTGAGGCCCTAACGACTATGCTGGTGTTAGACGTGCGTCCAGTATCCACCATTAGTGCAGTGGGATTTAGACAGTTGATGGACGTACTGTGTCCCTGGTAACAAATCCCGTCTAGATTCCACTTCACTAGGCAAGCGATTCCTGGACTGTACGGGGACATTAATAAAAGTGCCCTCAGTGCACTGAAAAATGTGGTTGTACCCAGTGTCCACTTAACCACGGACATGTGGCCAAGTGGATCAGGGCAAACTAAGGACTATATGACTGTGACAGCCCACTGGGTTGATGTATTGCCTCCCGCAGCAACAACAGCAGCATCACCAGTAGCAGCATCTCACAAACGCCAGCTCGTTCCTAGGAAGGCTACGCTGTGTATCACCGGTTTCCGTAACAGGAACACCGCTGACAACCTCTTACGGAAACTGATGGACATCATCGCACAATGGCTTACCCCACTTAGACTCTCCTAGAGATTTGGGATATCGGACAATGCCACCAATATTGTGCATGCATTACATCTGGGCAAATTCCAGTACGTCCCATGTTTTGCACATACAACTAATTTGGTGGTGCCAATTTTTTTAAAAAATTACAGGGGTGTGCAAGAGATTCTGTCAATAGCCCAAAAAATTGCGGGTCACTTTCGACATTCAGCCACTGCATGCCACTCCTAGATGGGCTAGGTGTTTGTGCCGCTCACTTGTTTTGCTTAGCTTAGTCATCCAGCTACCTCTGTGCACCTCTTTTTTTCTTTGCATCATGTGCTGTTTGGGGTCTAGTTTTTTAAACTGCCATCCTGTCTGACACTGCAGTGCCACTCCTAGATGGGCCAGGTTTTTGTGCCGTACTCTTGTCTCACTTAGCTTAGTCATCCAGTGACCTTGGTGCAACGTTTTGACCTACAACAATATTGAGAGGTGTGAGGTGTTCAGAATAGACTGGAAATGAGTGAAAATTAATTTTATTGAGGTTAATAATACCGTAGGATCAAAATTACCCCCAAAATCTGTAATTTTAACTGTTTTTATGTTTTTTTTCAAAAATCATCCAGATTCAAAACCAAAACCAAAACCTGAAAGGGTGGTTTTGGAAAACCAATCCAGATCCAAAACACGAGCGGGTATCCAGATCCTAAACCAAAACACAAAATACGAAAAGTGCCCGCCGCACATCTCTACTATTAATAATAAAAATATATCCTAATATACACGTTTTCATGCCATGATGTAACAAAATGTGAAAAATGCTAAAGGGATATATTTTATAACTGCTAGGTAAGACTGATATGTAGTAAGAGACTGACATAGATATTGTGTAACACCCAGCCATAAACTCAGCTCACTACCCAGAAATCCAGATTCAGATGTGTGAACATTATGCAAATGTCAATAATACAACACGTTTATTTTGATGCCTTTTAAAAATGCAGAAAAAAATAGAATAGACATCTGTCTCTTTCTTCCTGTCTGTATTTTATCAAGCCGCTTAATCCAGCGCATGCTACTTCAATCGCAGTTCTGAAGTAACAGGAAAAGATTAGAAAAAGCTGATTTTTAATGAATTTTTTTGTTTACGTATTTGTTTTCTGAGTACAGAATTCTCAAAGTTTATTAGTAATTATACCATACAATTTGCTGAATTATGTTTATTTGAAGTCATTTAAATATTGTAATAATCATATAATCATATAGTGCTCATGTTGAAAATGTTTCTATCAACCTTCTAACAGCTGATGAGGGTCCAGTGTGTTCGTCATATAAATAATAAGAATAATAATAATAAGTTTATAATGCTTGACAAATATACCCAAAAGTGCATCCCATTGGGCAGTAAAATAAGAGTATTAAATTCAAACCAATGTGGTTAAACAAAAAAGTTAAGTAAGAAATGGATAAAAAGAGGCGAGGATTCAAAGCTTTCAAATCAGACGGGAAGGCAGAGTCATTCCAGTACTACAAGGAATGTAACAAAAAATGCAAAAAGGAAATCAGAGCAGCTAAAATAGAAAATGAAAAGCAAATCGCTAAAGAGAGTCAAACTAACCCTAAAAAATTATTTAAGTACATAAATGGTAAGAGGCTAAAAAAAGAGAATATAGAGCCATTAAAAAATGAACTGGGATTCCTAATAAATGACGACAATTAAAAAGCTGTAATGTTGAACACATTTTTCTCATCAGTGTTTACTAGAGAGGACCAGATTGCGGTATTAGTGAGTAACAATAACAATAGTATTAATAAAGGCCAACTGCTTAATACTTATCTGTCTGAGGAAGTAGTCTGGGAATGATTAAAAAAATTAAGACTAATAAATCTCCTGGTCCAGATGGTCTACATCCTAGGGTTCTGATGGAGCTAAATGCTGAAATAGCAAGGCCACTGTATTTGATTTTCACTGAGTCACTTAGATCAGGCATGGTACCAAAGGACTGGTGTATAGTGAATGTAGTCCCAATATTTAAAAAGGGTATTAAACGTCATCCTGGTAACTATAGACCGGTTAGTCTGACATCAATAGTGGGGAAACTATTGGAAAGTATACTAAGGGACAGCATACAGGACTATTTGAAGAACTCCCTTGCTATTAATAAGAACCAGCATGGTTTTGTGAGAAATAGGTGATACCACAGTAATTTGAATAGCTTCTATGAGATAGTAAGCATCGATCTCGACCAGGATAAAGCACTAGTTGTGGTTTATCTGGATTTACAAAAGCTTTCGACACAGTACCTCACAGGAGGCTGATTTTCAAATTAAGGGAGCTTGGTATAGCAGACACTATTTGTAGATGGGTGAGTAATTGGCTTGATAACAGTGAACAGCGAGTGGTGACTAATGGGATGTTTTCTTCCAGGGCAAAAGTAATCAGTGGATAACCGCAGGGTTCTGTGCTGGGGCCACTATTATTGAATATATTTATTAATGATTTAGAGAAGGACTAGAAAGCACCGTGTCAAGTTTTGCAGACGATACTAAAATATGTAGGGTAATCAAGTCAGATGTGGATGTGGAGTCTCTTCAGAGCGATTTATTTAAACTGGAAGTTTGGGCAATGAAATGGTGTATGAGGTTTAATGTGGAAAAATGTAAAGTTATGTACTTTGGGACTAAGAATAAACATGCAACCTAACAATTAATTCAGGGAAAATTAGGGGAAACTGTATTATAAAAGGATTTGGTGGTGCTCATTGATAGTAGATTTAACGGCAACACACAATGTCAAAGTGCAGTAACAAAGGCAAATAAGGTCTTAGCGTGCATTAAAAGAGGATTTGAGACAAGGGATGAGAGCTTAATCCTGCCACTGTATAAATCATTGGTACGGCCGCATCTTGAGTATTGTGTACAGTTCTGGGCACCGCACTATAAAAGAGACATATTAGAACTTGAAAAGGTTCAGACAGCGAGCTACCAAATTGATTAAGGGGTTGGAGACACTGGACTATGAGGAGAGGCTTTCTAGGTTGGATATGTTTACACTAGAAATGAGATAACTAAGAGGAGATATGATTAATATTTACAAATATATGAAGGGGCAATATGCGGAGCTATCATGTGAGTTGTTTACTAAGAGACCTCTACACAAAACACGCAGACACCCGCTTCGGCTTAAGGAGTGGAGATTTCGTAATCAGCGCAGGAAGGGATTCTTCACTGTAAGGGCAATTCGAATATGGAATACACTGCCAGAGAAGGTGGTAATGGTGGACTCAGTCCATGCGTTTAAAAGTGGGTTAGACAAATTCCTAACGGAAAAGGATATACCAGGATATAGCCTTTTAACCTAAATAGAATAGGGAATGCAATATATCTCAGGCTGAACACGATGGACTACTAGTCTTTTTTCAACCTCACCAACTATGTTACTGTGTTAATAACAACAACAACGCAATCCACAATGCCACATTTTTAACCATTGGAGAGTTTATGCCCCCTCTGGGACTTTAATATGGGCAAATATGGGCAAAGTACTCAGTAATGCCTCAGTGCTGTGAGACCCTATTGCTTCACAGCACTGAGGTCATCGGATCGCTTCCCACCATCGCCCTATCTGTGTGGAGTTTGTATATCCTCCCTGTATTTGCGTAGCTTTCCTCCAAGTGCTCTAGTTTTTTCCCAGAATCCAAAAACATATTGAGAGGTTATTTGGCTCCCTACCAAAAAAAAACACGACCCTAGCGTGTATATTAAATGTAATATAAAATATATAACTAGTTATAATTATTCCCCTGTAAAGCTCTGTTGGGATTTGTTAAGAATAAAATGCTGCGTGTAATCTGCACAAGACACAAGCGCAGGTTATGCTTAGTACTGACATGCAAACATCATGCTAAAAACACATACAGTACATGCAACCCTACAGGAGCCCCTATATGTACACTATAGTGCAAGCCTGCAAGTATATATAAATAAGCTAGGTGGAATGTACAGTGCAGTTAATGATATCAAGTAATCTGCCCCTGAGGCTTCAGTAGATTAAACATGGTCCGGAGTCCTTCACATGGGATTCATAAAGCTAATATACTGGTCCTTTAACATTAATTTATGTGATCTGAGATCACATTATGGAGCGACAAGGAACTGATACTCCTATTTTACTTGTTATTTTTAAGGCATTTGTACAGAGGCGGCAAAGTCCTTATGTGCTGTTCAAAAATGTATAAGATGTTGGTCGTTGAACGTGTCCTCCTTGGATAAATGGTCCTCCTGAGGACGCTGTTTTACTGCTGCTGCACTTTGAAGGCCATGATTTAAGCTGCCTCACGGACGTTGTTTTGCAACGACTATACCAGCACAGTACATATATGTTACACGGTAAAAATGTGGAATCCAAGCGGCAACTGTGACCTCCCTTTGTACGCAGCAACCAGTCACTGGAATGGAATTGGTTTAAGGACGGATTTTTCTTGGGGGATTCAATCCGTCATAACTTGACACCCATGAAATCTCATCAGTCCATCTATTTTGTGCTCACTACATATTTTATTAGAACTGAAGGTCACTTGGAAGTGGCTGGCAGCGGATCAGTATTAACCCTTCACTTTCTGGGACTGTTGACGGTTTTTTGGAGATGTGCGTTGACTCCCGTGTATTGTTTTTGCCAAAACCCCTCTCTGTGTTTTGGATTTGTTTTCTGGTTTTGGCAAAACCACCCTCAGGTGTTTTAGTTGTGGATTATTTTTTTTTAGCTAAAGACAGCTAAAATCATTTGGGCCTGTATTTTGTTCGGGTCGACAACAAAAAGGTCGACACACCTTAGGTTGACGCCAATTGGTCGACACATCTTAGGTCGACGTGGACAAAAGGTCGACATGGACAAAAGGTCGACAGGAACAAGGGCACATGGAAAAAGGTCAATATGAGTTTTTTATGTTTTTTTGGTGTCGTTTTCTTCGTAGAGTGACCGGGAACCCCAATTAGTGCACCACGTCCCCTCGCATGGTGCCTGCGCTCCGCTCCGCTTCGCTCGGCACAGATTACCGTTCCAATCGTAGTCCACGTGGATCGTTAAGTATGAAAAGGTTCCAAAAAAGAAACAAATTGTGAAAAACTCATGTCGACCTTTTTCCATGTCGACCTTGTTCCTGTCGACCTTTTGTCCATGTCGACATTGAGGTGTGTCGACCAATTGGTGTCGACATAAGGTGTGTCGACCTTTTTGTTGTCGACCTGAAGTCCGGATACCAATTTGTTCCTACAGTATTATTAACCTCAATTTGCAGTCATTTTCAGTCAATTTTGACCACCCCACTGCTCACAATATTGTTCACCATATACAGTAGGCCAAAGGCTGTATGCCTACAGCGAGTGAAAGAGCAGCGCCACAAATACACAGCAGTTCATTTAATATAGCACATCTTTGAAACATTGTGGCACAGCAGTAGCAGTCAGGAATGCAGAGTAATTATCTATACAGCCCTCTAGAAACAATGGGGGTCATTCCGAGTTTATCGCACGCTGGCTATTTTTTGCAGCACTGCGATCAGGTCAAAACTCAGCAAAACTGCGCATGCGTATGCACCGCAATGCGCAGGCGCGTCGTACGGCTACAAAGAGGATCGGTGCTGGGCGATGGATTTAACGAAGAATCCATTCGCACAGCCGATCGCAAGAAGATTGACAGGAAGAGGGCGTTTATGGGTGTCAACTGACCGTTTTCTGGGAGTGTTTGGAAAAACGCAGGCGTGTCCAAGCGTTTGCAGGGCGGGTGTCTGACGTCAGTTGCGGGACCAAAAACACTGAAGTGATCGCAGTGGCTGAGTAAGTCCAGAGCTACTCAGAAACTGCACAAAACTTTTTTGTACCGCTCGGCTGCAAAAGCGTTCGCACACTTGCTAAGCGAAAATACACTCTTCCATAGGCAACGACTATCTGATCGCTGCGCTGCAAAAAATAGCCAGCGAGCGATCAATTCGGAATGACCCCCATTCTTTTCAAAAGAAGAGGCCCCAGGGCAGCACAGAAAAATGGAGGTGGAGTATGTAGTGGCAGAAAGGTAAAGCATTGATTGATTGATTGATTGATTGATTGATTGATTGATTGAAATTGATTAATTGCTAAAACCAAAAAAAATGATTCATTTAGAACATTGAAAAGAAAATCACAACTATCTGTATTGGAGCATTTGAGAAGAGAAAAGGCCAAAAAAAGAATATAACGATAGTAGCCAAGAATTACTGACATGGGTTGAAAAAGAAGCCAAGAAAATGAATAGTTGCACTGCAGCCTACCTTACAATAACAAATATTAGGACTCTGATCCACTGACCATACTCTTGCGGGGTATCCGTTCACATGGTCGACTATGTTATGGTCGACAGTCATTAGGTCGACCACTATTGGTCGACATTGACATGGTCGACATGGACACATGGTCGACACGTGAAAATGGTCGACACGTGAAAGGTCGACACATTAAAAGGTCGACATGATTTTTTTTTACTTTTTTTTCTTTTGGGGAACTTTTCCATACTTTACGACCCACATGGACTACGATTGGAACGGTAATCTGTGCCGAGCGAAGCGGTAGCGGAGCGAAGGCACCATGCCCGAAGCATGGCGAGCGAAGCGGTGCACTAATTGGGGTTCCCAGTCACTTTACGCAAAAAACGACACCAAAAAAGTAAAAAAAACTCATGTCAACCTTTTCATGTGTCGACCTTTCATGTGTCGACCATTTTCATATGTCGACCATGTGTCCATGTCAATGTCGACCAATAGTGGTCGACCTAATGACTGTCGACCATAACATGGTCGACCATTCATACCGGAACCCTCTTGCGGACATACCATACATCTCTACTAGCTTGTTACTTCTATCGCCATCTCCTGAGCGCCGACTGCTAGTGGTGACATTAATACATTACCATATACAGCCGCACAACAGAAATAAATCCGCCGGCGGTAGACGGATAGAAAATTACCACTGGTAGACTATTATTACCTTGAAGAGAAAGTCAGAGGGGGAGATTGATAATGATAGAAAATAACAGCCTTGTTTTCTGCATAAGAAATGTATTTCAAATGAACTTCTCATTGGGCTTCGTATAGAATATTATCTTGATTACTCATCGGTGACAAAATTTAATTTACTCACACAGGCACAAATGGAAAACGGCAACAAGAGGTTCACCCAGAACAGAGGAATTAGCTTCTTACAAATCACAGCAGCTGCTGGCCCCGTATTAACATATAGATAATGGTGCAGTGATTGCTTTCTCAAGTCATACAACACATGTAATGCCTGCAAAATTGTTGTTTTATTCACATCCCAATAACCTGAGGGAGGTCACTTGTCATCCATTCATTTATCTGGCTGTCCCGAACCACTCGGAGAAGATTGTGCTGAGGATTTATCTGTTGGAGTGTGACATGGTTCCTTTGTTGACATAATGATCCGGGGATGATCGATCAGACAGGAGACAGGCCTGGCTACAGGGTGTCAGAGAAACAATGCTTTATTCTAATCCAGACGAGTGTCCAAAGGTGTCACTTACACTACGTGTATTCTGCGTGTAACCCGGTATAATATTGTTTAAAGTGTAATGATAAGGCATGTATTGTTAGGTAGGTTGGAATAATACAAATATATTTATGTATAGATATATGTGTGATATTTGGGACTGTTGTGGGGACTTATAAGGAAAGCATAAAATGTATTGATGCCCGCGAGCACACGGAGGAGAAGGAGAACGTGCTGCAGAGCGCGACCACCCAGGGAGAAACAACGGGACCTCGCGGGGGAGAGACGGCGGTTGGTGGCGCAGACGGGTTTGGAGAAAGAAACGGCAGGGAGACGGAGGAGAGAGAGGGTACCTGGCGGTGTGCTGCGGAGACGGAGGCCGATGGATGTGAATGCCGTAGCGGCGACAGGAGAACTGACAAGCCGGGAGCTAATACTCTACTCGAGCCTGGGGACGGAGATGCAGTAATACAGTGGAGGCGTGGTATCTCGTTCCGGAAGGAGGAGACAGCACAGTGAGTGACAGCCACCATACCCCTTGAGCCATAGTGCATTAGTAAGGCACAAAGGGGACTGATAAGGAGGCGGAGCTGTATATGCAAGATATAAAAGTATCTGTAGGGCTCATTACATGGAATGATAATAAAAAGTAATTATACCAGAGATTCACTATGAGCTGAGGGTAAAACCATTCCCTGCACCATTAAATAACCGCCAGTTATCCCATCCGTCATACACACTCCCAAATAGTTTGGAGAGGGACAAAAGTATAACGACCGATGAACCTATAGAGAGATATTCCTTTGATACGGGATGAAATATATTTATAAGTGGCTACCGTCGAATACTGTGGATCTAGCCCTCCCGTATACCAATTAAAGGAAGACTAATGGTGTAAATACCAATATATATATATAGGAAACTGCCGCAAACGGACGCCAATCAGCTCAGGAGAGGTGAGGTATAACTAGGATATACCTATAGACATTCACCAGCAGTATACTGTGAAATAACTCAGAGGATACCTAACCTAAGAATATAAGAATATATATAGATGGAATAGGTTATTCTATTATCCAGACAAACAATTGACTTAGGGAGAGACAACGCAACACTACCAAACCCGGGTTTGCAACATTCAAGCATCTTACTGCGTTGAGGAGCAAAGTCGGACCTCCTAAATCGGATACAAGCATAGCAAAATTATTCGTTCAAGGAAGGGAGTGAGTTGGAGTGTCATACATTACTAACTAGGTCACAACAGGGAATGATCGACCACCAGTGGACTTAAAGATTTTAATATCGGCAAATGCCAGACTCAAATTAAACATTACGGGCCCCAACGGTGCACTAACTTAACACATTCATCGAATAGGTATTGACTATAATTGGTAAACACTGTTCATATACAGAAAAGTGAAGTAATATAACTGAATAATATTTCATAGTGATCCCCATGTTTATTGGTGAAATATTGTCACATATATATATTTTTTTTATTGCATGCATGGGTATTGTAACCATAGATACCTCTATTTAGTGTTATATTAATTATAGGAGTATAGAGCATAACCTAACTAAACTGATGTTATTATATTAAAAGAAAGAAAGAAAGTTATATAACTATAAATAAATTACTTACCTGTGAAATTATAAATTGTGTATATCGGAGTTATTGTATGTAGAAATCTGGAAAAAGAGAAAGATACAGAAACAGATGAATTCAATCAATAAATAAGGTGAGAAGTTAATATTATTTAGATGAGATTGTTACCTCACTATTATTGATATACGAGAACTTATAAACAACTGATACCCCCATACCCGAACTAGGGAAGGCTTTCCCAAGCAAGCTAGGGGATAAGCTTGGGTGGAGGCACGCCACTTTTGGAATAAGGTTACATGCGCATGGTGCAAAAGCTAGAAGTCTTGCATTATAGAGGTGGCTTTATTGAAGTGGGTGATTCTCATTGGTGAGATTGGTCAAATCAAATTGTACCTGGGCCTGTACCTGCACGGAAGGTCCAGCTACAACTAGGGATGAGCAGGTTCGGTTGCCTGAGTACCGAACTCTACCGAACATCACGTCCCGAGCCCAGATCCGAGTCCGGCTCAGGTTTTTCCGCCAGACTCGGAAACCAGAACGAGGCAAAACCTCTTTTTCTTTTTTGCATGATGTGCTGTTTGGGGCCTATTTTTTATATCTGCCCTCCTGTCTGACACTCCAGTGCCACTCCTAGATGGGCCAGGTGTTTGTGTCGGCCACTTGGGTCGCTTAGCTTAGTCACACAGCTACCTCATTGCGCCTCTTTTTTTCTTTGCATCATGTGCTGTTTGGGGACTATGTTTTTGAAGTGCCATCCTGTCTGACACTGCAGTGCCACTCCTAGATGGACCAGGTGTTTGTGTTGCATACTTGTGTCACTTAGCTTACTCACCCAGCGACCTCGGTGTACCTCTTTTTTTTCTTTGCATGATGTGCTGTTTGGGGACTATTTTTTAAACCTGCCATCCCGTCTGACACTGCAGTGCCACTCCTAGATGGGCCAGGTGTTTGTGCCGCACACTTAGCAAAGTCATCCAGCTACCTCGGTGCAACCTTTTGGCCTAAGAACAATATTGTGAGGTGTGAGGTATTCAGAATAAACTGGAAATGAGTGGAAATGAATGTTATTGAGGTTAATAATACCGTAGAATCAAAATTACCCCCAAATTTAGCTGTTTTTGTGTTATTTTCAAAAATCATCCAGGTCCAAAACCAAAACCCCAAAGGGTGGTTTTGGCAAAACCTATCCAGATCCAAAACACGAGCGAGGATCCAGATCCAAAACCAAAACACAAAAAGTGCCCGCCGCACATCTCTAGCTACAACCCATGATAACAGGGCCGTGTCCCCAGTAGTAAAAAGCCACTACAGTACTTGTGGCAGCAAGGCATGTACTGAAGGCCTCAGTTTCTACAATGGGGTATGGTTATTCCCCCCAACACTCCTGACCACACAGATACCACAGCAGTGGAGCCTGACAGACCACCTGGATATCCCTGTATAGTCCAACTTTCTGATATTGTAGAGTCTAGTAATCATGAATGGGTGAGTGGGCGTGTTCTGTAATGCTGCGTATCACAGCAATGTAGGATGCAGCTTGTCCCCTATTTATCAATCGGGGGCTCCTCTTGGAGCTCCGGCAAAGACCCTGCTCCTAAGCATGCGCTTCCTCCTCACAAATACTAGCTGGGTAACATTTTTCAAGAAGAACAACTGAAGGGCCACTGTAGCTTGGAGGAGTGTAAACCCCAAGGTGATGACTTTCTGAGTAAACAGCTCTGTTGTTACTGGGTGAAGTTGTGTTTGAAAACGTTAAATGAAGCTTAATGTGAGGAATAGGATAGGCCTGGGATTTGTGGCTATGGCCCATTGGAGTAGGGATACCTGGGAGGGATTAGGAAGATAATATACGCTTGTGAGCTTCCTGTTTGGGCATTATGCCGACAATGGATTTTTCAATGTCGAGCTAAACTATCTGAGCTCTCCTCTGCTATTCCCTGACCCTTCCTCTGCTGTTTCCTGAGGTCTCCTCTGCTATTCCCTGAATCTTCCTCTGCTATTCCCTGAGGCCACCTCTGCTATTCCCTGAGCTCTCCTCTACTATTCCTTGAGGCCTCCTCTGATATTCACTGACCCTTCCTCTGCTATTCCTTGAGTCATCCTCTGCTATGCCCCAAGGCCTCCTCTGCTATTTCCAGAGCTCTCCTCTGCTATTCCCGGACCCTTCCTCTGCTATTCCCGGAGCTCTCCTCTGCTATTCCCCGACCCTTCTTCTGCTATTTCCTGAGGCCTCCTCTGCTATTCCCTGAGCTTTCCTCTGCTATTCCCTGAGTTCTTCTATGCTATTTCCTGATCCCTCCTCTGCTATTCCCTGAGCTCTCCTCTGCTATTCCGTGAGCTTTTCTTTGCTATTCTCTGTGCTTTCCTCTGCTTTTCCCTGACCCTTCCTCTGCTATTTCCTGAGGCATCCTCTGCTATTCCCTAAGTCTTCCTCTGCTATTCCCTGCAGCCTCCTCTGCTATTCCCTCAGCATTCCTCTGCTATTCCCCGACCCTTCCTCTGCTATTCCCTGAGCTCTCCTCTGCTATTCCCTCAGCAGTCATCTGCTATTCTCTGAGCGCCCTGCTATTCCCTGAGCTGGCCTATCGTGTGTGTGTGTGTGTGTGTGTGTGTGTGTGTGTGTGCGTGTGTGTGTGTGTGTGTGTGTGTGTGTATGTGTGTGTGTGTGTGTGTGTGTATATGTGAACAATTGAGCTCCTATGCAGCAGTCATCGCTCACACCCGTGTGGGAGGCTCCGTGCCCGCACCTGTGTGTCCCCTGGCAGAATCTGCTGTTGGGAGATTTTTATTTTTGGTGAGCAGATGCAAATCTGATTTATAGAAATGACATTAAAGGCCACAGAGCTTCAGTACACCCCAGATAATGCAACACGCATTCTGTCTCCATTGCCATGTCCTGGTAACATTTAAAGGAAAGCTGTTATTTAATGAAAACTTATCTTTTCGCCATCTAAATGTTAATATCACGGAATGTTAATGACTAGTATCATCTTATGTGTTACAAGGCTCATTCTCTTTAGATGTGACATTTCCTTCCATTAGTGTAAGTGACTATAGTTAATATATGACTGTTTGCTATGGGTTATTGCCCATTACTGCTATTTGCCCCGTGTGAGTGGATAAGGCGAGCTCTGAGATACAGGTCACCTCTGGTATTTACACGGGCGGCCTTGTTGTCTAGTAATATAACAATGAGAGAGCATATACAGGTATAGGATAGAATTAGGTTTAACCCTATTTAACAATGCTAACCAAAAATAATTGTTTTCCGTAGCTTGCCAGCACTACCTAACACCGCCTTCAGATCCTTCAGATGGCGTAAACCATTGTTTCCTATAGAGGAAGCCCGGCTGGAGAGGGGTCTTCCAATCCCTCCACCGTGGGCTGGGTCTCTCCACGATGGACACCACAGCTTGCTCGGCCGGTCCAAACCCAGAAGAACACTGATCGCATCGGGGCAATCGCTTTACTTTCTGTTACTGCCAGGGTGGACACTTATCAGAACTCATGTCCCCAGTGACTGCACGGGATCCGGTCTCTATGTCGGCAGTAACTAGGTCAACACTACCTAGGTTGACCACTAGGTCGACAGGGTCTCTAGGTCGACATGTTCTGGGTCAGTGATGGCTAACCTTGACACTCCAGCTGTTGTTGAACTACACATCCCAGCATACCCTGCATCAGTTTTAGCATGTCCAAATAGCAAAACTGTAGCAAGGCATGCTGGGATGTGTAGTTCAACAACAGCTGGAGTGTCAAGGTTAGCCATCACTGTTCTAGGTCGACAGGTCAAAAGGTCGACATGAGTTTTTCCCGATTTTTTTCTTTTTTTGAACCTTTTCATACTTAACAATCCGTGTGGACTATGACTGGAACGGTAATCTATGCCGAGCGAAGCGGTAGCGGAGAGAGGCACCTTGCCCGAAGCATGGCTAGCGAAGCGAGCACTAATTGGAGTTCCCGGTCACTCTATGAAGAAAACGACACAAAAAAACTCATGTCGACCTTTTGACCTGTCGACCTAGAGACCCTGTCAACCTAGTAACTGTTGACCAATAGTGGTCGACCTAGACACTGTCGACCTAGTTACTATCTACCTTCCATACCACACCCAACTGCACACTAGCACATTCTCCAGAAACAGATTCCATAGAGCCTGATATGCGGTGATAAGGAATGTTAGTTTTTCGAGGCATTATTAGGAATTTTTTAAATAAGCCCCATTGTCATTAGTTATATTATTGTGACATTAGTACATTAACCAATTACAGAGATTAGAATACAGGCAACTAGTCAGCTGTCCTGTCATCGTGAGCAGGGTATGCCGCAACCTGTTGGTCTGGCAACAGCTTAGGATTCGGCCAAGCCTGTGTACAATAGGTGACACATCGACACATAGAGACAGGTACATACTGTAGATACACTGTAAGATCTCTGTAACTAGCTGTAGTGAGAAGATACACTGGGCAATACAGCAAATCACGGCGGCGCGAAGGTGATCCAATTTTGCACAAATGCACATTGGTTTATTACTGTCTATTTTATGTATATAGGACCAACCAATAACATAGCGCGTTACAGAGAATATCACATTGATTCTGATTCACACACAAAAGCGCGCGCAGCACTGTCTGTATTTTTATGCAAATGTGGCTACAAAACTCCTTCCCTCGTGTACATCCGTTCAGCCATATGGTGCAAGGACTGAGACACCGACATCATTACAGTTGGTTGGACTCCTCTTTCTCCCTCTCGGAACTCGAGGCAACCCTTAAGGATACATCTACAGGAAAAAGCCAAGGTCCAGATGGTTTTACCGTCGCTTATTACAAAGTCTTAAGACCCCATATTACCCCCATATTGCGGTCTTTAACGTGATTACGGGTGGCTGTTTTTCCTCCTCAGTCTTTGGAGGCTCATATTATAGTTATCCATAAGTCAGGTAAGGATCAGTGCTCCACTTACCTTCCAATATCACTTCTCAATACAGACATTAAGTTGTTAGTAAAACTTCTTGCCAATTGGCTTAAGTTGTTGCTTCCTATGTTAATACATTCGGACCGGGAAGGGTTTATACATGGGAGGGAGGCATGAGACAATACAACCAAAGTCATAGATTTGATCCACTTATCTTCTGGTGGCTCTGTCCCAGTGGTGCTGCTCTCAACTGATGTCTAAAAGGCTTTCGATAGGATCAGTTGGGTATTTATGGAAGTAATTCCGAGACACCTTGGTCTGTTTCCTTTTGGTCTTCAACGGATACTGGTATTTTCATCCTTGCTAACATTTGTCCTGGTTTTCCTGACGGATGTTGGCGTTGTACCCTGACAGTAGGCACCCCGTTACATATTTGGCTGGAATGCAGTCTCCTCCGTCCCTTCTGGGATCAGGAGATATCTGTCTTCAAGTCAATAGTGGATGGACAGATCTCCTCTGAGCCATCCTTCTGGCTTCTCAACCTGTATACCCTGGTCCTCTGACCTACAAAAAGTCCTTGTTAAAGTCTCTCAATGGTGCTGCGAAAGCCGTGATCCCTGTTTATTGCTATTACCGTTCCTGGTGACCTGATTGCTGTACACAATGTTCCCCGCGATCCCCCTGCATAGTTTCCACCCTGCGCACACAAATCATTTGACATCACAATGGGGACATGATCAGGGCTTTCCCTGGAGTATGGAAGCCAGGGCTTTCTCATATTACCCATGTCCATCAGTGCTAATAGGGGGGAATTCAATTGTTTGAAAAGTCAGTTGGGTGTCTGTTTTTTCCTATTACATAGGAAAAAACAGACACCCAACTGACTTTTCAAACAATTGAATACCACCCATAGAATCCAATGTAGAATTAGTAACAAAGGAGCACAAGTTACACCTAAACAAATGCGCATGCAATACCTGTGTATTTTGGTCTATATGTCAAGCTCTAGCTGTGTCCGAGCGCTGCATATGTGCCATGATAGGAAGACCCTTATGACCAAAATGCACCCTCGTTACTTGCAGCTATCGTGCTTCAGCTATGCCGTCATTTTAAATGCTAAATCCTCCCTCATATAGCAGAAGTACCCACCTCCCCATCATGAATATGCAAGAAAAATAATTATATTCACTCACAAAAGCTCATAGAAGCACAGAATGTACACTGCATTCGTTTTATAAATACCTTAAAGGCAAGTGGGTGCTGTATTGTGGTGTTGGGGATCGGAATGTATGCATAGAGTACATGCATGTACGGTACACAGACGGGGCGGCAGGGAGGCCCTTCCTGCTGCACTGCATCTTGTGACTTGCACCGGCTATTATTGGGAGCCCTTGTAGGAGCTGATCGCATGCTGAGTAAAGGCCCCTGAGTGAGGAAGGCTTGTGGCCTTGTGGTAATTCTCCCATTATTGAATTACATGTTCAATATGAGCCAGACCTCATATATGTTATCATTTATACAACTTGCTCCTTTCTTCTTCTCATGATGGTACAGAAAGTAATGGTTCCATTATAAATGTCACATATGCTGCCGCTAGCCATTCACACCGCACAGACCTATGCAACAAATCACATCCACACAGAAAAAAAGAAAATGCAGACGCACACTCTATGGTATTAAGCAAAGCTAATTAGAATGGGATCCGGTCTGAAGATCGACACTGTCTAGGTTGACAATGTTTAGGTCGACCACTATAGGTCGACAGTCAGAAGGTCAACAAGGTTTCCAGGTCGACATGTGATAGGACGACAGGTCAAAGGGTCGACATGAGTTTTTCACTTTATTTTTCTTTTTTTGAACTTTTTCATACTTAACGATCCACGTGGACTATGATTGGAATGGTAATCTGTGCCGAGCGAAGTGGTAGCGGAGTGAGGCACCTTGCCCGAAGCCGCGAGCCATGCGAGGGGACACGGGGCACTAATCCGACTTCCCGGTCACTGTACGCAGAAAATGACACAACCCCCCCCCAAAACCCTCATGTTGACCTTTTGACCTGTCGACCTAGCACATGTCGACCTAGAAACCCTGTCGACCTTCCAACCCTGTCGACCTATAGTGGTCGACCTAAACACTGTCAACCTAGACACTGTCGATCTAATGATCCACACCCAATCAGAATAATGATAAGAAACTCTGCAATCTAACCTAGAGCAAAACTGAGGTGCTTAGCATAATTTTTGGCCAAAAATATGAGCCTGCCAACCGCGACCTGGTGACCTCATCTGGTGGGTCCCTAACACTAAGGTTCATGTCCAGGGCACGGGACCCCCCCTAGTCAGCACAGGCCAACTGCTTCAAGGCATCTCACTAGTGAGAGGTCAAAGTGTAAATAAGTGTTACATACGTAATAAGCAGAAGTTATGTGTTAACAGTGTTACGTTGGTGAGAAGTATTACATGGATAGTGCTAGATTAAGTATTACAATGTGATGCCCCAAAGCAGCCAGGCCACATCAACCCAGGGGGCCCTGTGCCCCAAACTCTCCTTAACACGGAGAGAGGTGGCCCTGACACCGCAATATTGCAACCCTTCCCTGTGAAATGCCATGTATGTGTCTTTGATGCAGGGGGTTGGGACAATATTAATATATTGACGCAATTTGCCATGAAGTGCAGGAGAACTCCCTGAAACTCTCCTGGACATTCCGGGAGAATACAATTACACCAGCAAACACTATTATCACTCTTTTATATTTTTATATATCTTTTATATATTTTTCGTATCACTTCCCTTTTCCTGTTTATTCTGTAGTCTCACACCTGGCGCTGGTTTTCCGCCTCCTCCCTTGTGTCTCAGGACTGTAGTTGCCTCTATAATTGATTTCAGCCAATAGTCCAATTTATCTTATTAGTTAATTATGACTGTATTGATCTCACTGCCCGCACACAGCAGTTCTAGATTATTGCCACTTTTTCACTGTTAGCACATTGCAGATTCCCTGATTAATTCTTTGCATTATTCATTCTATCTGGTATACAGTATGTAACTGCTGGTGCGGATACAAGTCTAGAAGTAACATTGTATATAAATTGGTTTCCTGTGGCGGGAAGGGGCACTTCTGAAACTTTTCCATCAGCTCTGCTTTGAGTAGTAAAAGTAAAGGGCCCTACACATTTAACGATCAGCCGCCAAGATGCCCGATGGCGGATACGGCCCATGGGCGACCCAGCGGCGGGGGGGTGGGGGGCAGTGACGGGGGGAGTGAAGTTTCTTCACTCCCCCATCACACGGCTCCATAGAAGTGCAGGCAAATATGGACGAGATCGTCCATATTGTCTTGCATGCACAGCCGACGGGGCACCAGCGATGAACGAGCGCGGGGATGCGCATCGTTCATCGCTGGTGCCTCCACACTCAAAGATATGAACGGTATCTCCTTCATTAATGAACGAGATCGTTCATATCTTTGAGTGATATCGCCCAGTGTGTAGGGCCTATAAGTTTGCAGGGGCAGATCTGCCAGGCTGCCAAGAGATCGGACAGACCCTGTACCTAGATGGGCAGGGTCACACCCATCGGATGCCCTCAATATGGCGTTAGGGTTCTGAGGTGCTAGGCCACCCACCTGGCAACAAACCAACTACTTATTCGAAGATATGAGGCACTCAGCCTATGGCTGAAAAGTGGGACAGTCCCCCCTCAAAATATCCCACCACAGTTGGGATGGTTTGGTCTTTGGAAGTAAGAACATACTGTACAAACTGCATTGATATGAGTGATCATTCACAGCTACATACACTTATATACGGGGCGACTTACGAGAGGAGAGGACCCGTGTCCAGTCTCCGTGCAAGCTCCTTTTCTCTCGCTGGCGCATATGCTGTGTAGACTGTGGGTGCCAGAGTCTACTTTGAGTGCACAAGACTCCGGGACAATGGTGTAGGGTCATTTTCCTGGTGATTCCAGAGGTGTCTGTGGTAGGGTACAATGTAGCAGGGGGGCTGAAAATGGGAGGGGGCCTGGGCCCCTACTGGACACTCACTGGGCCCCTCCATCAGACCTGGGCCCGGGTAATTTGTACCCTCTCTCCCCCTCTCTCGTCACCACTGCTGAGAGGTTCCGCTGAGATTGGCAGCTGCTGAAAGATTATCTTCCAGCAGCCGTCGCCTAGTGGTCACACCTGATGTGACCATGCCAGGGAAAGCCCAACTTGGTATGGTCAAATCTCTGTGGCTCACTCATACCAGGTAAAATGGAGATTTGAAGTACGCCATCCACAGAACCTGTGTAATTCACACGTCCCTTATTAAAGGCTTGATCTGGCAACCCTAGTCTCTGTAAAGGTAAGTATGGATTATGGATGCAGGGTGTACAGTGTGTGTATCCCCTGGAACCAGGCGCCCATGTGCACTGCACACCTTGCACCCGCTCTAGATATGTTCATGATGCTTATAGACCACACTCACGCAATTCCCAGCCAGTACGCAGTACCGCCGAGCCGCCACCTTGCAGACGCAGGGTGTCGGAGACAGGAGAGCGCAGCATGCGGCTCTGCTCTCCTGCCTGCCCAGTCACTCCCCTTGAGTCCAGTGGTGGCGGGATGTATTACACTGAAACACTGGTCCGTGAGCCAATCAGAGCTCGTGCACCAGCAGCCACTCAGGAGCCAGCGCTGCCGGACCGGTGCCAGATCTGATGTACAGGATGCCGCCGCCTCCGCAGGAGGACACGGAGACCGGACTGAGGGCAGGAGAGGGGCAGGAGGGGCGGTTGCTGCGCTCTCCTATCAGCGACAGCAGCAGCAGACAGTGCCGGCCCCAGGCAGCAGCAGCAACAACGGTGAGTAGCACTGCTGGGGGCATATCTGGCACTGTGGGGGCATATGTATCTGGCAAAGTGGGGGCATATCTGGCACTGAGGGGGCATGTGTATCTGGCAAAGTGGGGGCATGCCTGGCACTGTTTGGGCATATCTGGCACTCTGGGGGAATATGTGTATCTGGCACTGTGGGGGCATATCTGGCACTATGGGGGCATTTGTATCTGGCACTTTGGGGGCATATCTAGCACTGTGGGGGCATATCTAGCACTGTGGAGGCATGTGTATTTTGCAAAGTGGGGGCATATTTGACATTGTTTGGGCATATCTGGCACTGTGGGGGCATATCTGGCACTCTGGGGGCATATGTGTATCTGGCACTGTGGGGCATATCAAGCACTGTAGGGGCATGTGTATCTGGCACTCTGGGGGCATATGTGTATCTGGCACTGTGGGGGCATATCTGGCACTGTAGGGGCATGTGTATCTGGCAACATGGGGGCATATCTGGCACTGTGGGGGCATATCTGGCAGTGTAGGTGCATATCTAGCACTGAAGTGGCATATCTGGCACTCTGAGGGCATATGTGCATCTGGCACTGTGGGGGCATATCTGGCACACTGGGGGCATATGTGTATCTGGCACTCTGGGGGCACATCTAGCACTGTGGGGGCATATCTAGAACTGTGGGGGCATATCTGGCACTGTGGGGGCATATCTGGCACTGTGGGGGAATGTGTATCTGGCTCTGTACAGGCATATCTGGCACAGTGGGGGCATATGTGTATCTGGCACTATGGGGACATATGTGTATCTGGCACTATGGGGACATATGTGTATCTGGCAGTGTGAGGGCATATCTGGCATATGTGTATCTGGCACTATGGGGACATATGTGTATCTGGCAGTGTGGGGGCATATCTGGCATATGTGTATCTGGCACTGTGGGTGCATATGTGTATCTGGCACTATTGGGGGCATATGTGTATATTTTTATTGTCCATTGTCCATTTCTACTTGCACCACTGGACAATATGGGGTACCATGATCCGACATTCCAATATTAAAAGTAAGGGCAACAATTCTTAGACATCTGTGATCATACAGTAGTTCAGCCTTCTGTCACACTGAGATATTCTGCCACTCATTTCTTGTAGGAACAATAGCTGAGAATCACTGTTCTAGATAGCTACTTATAAATAGAGATAAGCGGGTTCGTTCTCCGAGATCCGAACCCCCCCGAACTTCACCCATTTTACACTGGTCCGAGGCAGCCTCGGATCTTCCAGCCTTGCTCAGTTAACCCGAACGCGCCCGAACGTCATCATCCCGCTGTCGGATTCTCACGAGATTCGTATTCTATATAAAGAGCCGCGCGTTGCCGCCATTTTCACTCGTGCATTGGAGATTGAACGGAGAGGACGTGGCAGCGTTCTCTCCCTGAAAAGTTCCGTAATCTGTGCTCAGTGTGCTGCAAATATCTGTGCTCAGTGTGCTGCAAATATCTGTGCTCAGTGTGCTGAAAATATCTACGTTCTCTGCCTGAAAACGCTCCATATCTGTGCTCAGTGTGCTGCAAATATCTGTGCTCAGTGTGCTTTATTGTGGGGACTGGGGACCACCAGTAACTATATAATTATACTTATAGTAGTACAGTACAGTAGGCCATTGCTGTATCTTGCAGCTCTGTGTCACTGCAAGTATCCATTCCATATCTGTGCATTTTTTTTGTGAGCAGTATATATAGTATTACAGTGCAGCATTTTGGTGACCCAACAGTATATAGTTGTGTACAGTAGGCCATTGCTGTATCTTGCAGCTCTGTGTCACTGCAAGTATCCATTCCATATCTGAGCAGCATTTTTGTGAGCAGTATATATAGTATTACAGTGCAGCATTTTGGTGACCCAACAGTATATAGTTGTGTACAGTAGGCCATTGCTGTATCTTGCAGCTCTGTGTCACTGCAAGTATCCATTTCATATATGTGCTGCATTTTTGTGAGCAGTATATATAGTATTACAGTGCAGCATTTTGGTGACCCAACAGTATATAGTTGTGTACAGTAGACCATTGCTGTATCTTGCAGCTCTGTGTCACTGCAAGTATCCATTCCATATCTGTGCAGCATTTTTGTGAGCAGTATATATAGTATTACAGTGCAGCATTTTGGTGACCCAACAGTATATAGTTGTGTACAGTAGGCCATTGCTGTATCTTGCAGCTCTGTGTCACTGCAAGTATCCATTCCATATCTGTGCAGCATTTTTGTGAGCAGTATATATAGTATTACAGTGCAGCATTTTGATGACCCAACAGTATATAGTTGTGTACAGTAGGCCATTGCTGTATCTTGCAGCTCTGTGTCACTGCAAGTATCCATTCCATATCTGTGCTACATATTTGTGAGCAGTATATATAGTATTACAGTGCAGCATTTTGGTGACCAACAGTATACATATATAGTACAGTACAGTAGGCCATTGCTATTGATATATTACTGGCATATAATTCCACACATTAAAAAATGGAGAACAAAAATGTGGAGGGTAAAATAGGGAAAGATCAAGATCCACTTCCACCTCATGCTGAAGCTGCTGCCACTAGTCATGGCCGAGACGATGAAATGCCATCAATGTCGTCTGCCAAGGCCGATGCCCAATGTCATAGTAGAGAGCATGTAAAATCCCAAAAACTAAAGTTCAGTAAAATGACCCAAAAATCTAAATTAAAAGCGTCTGAGGAGAAGCGTAAACTTGCCAATATGTCATTTACGACATGGAGTGGCAAGGAACGGCTGAGGCCCTGGCCTATGTTCATGGCTAGTGGTTCAGCTTCACATGAGGATGGAAGCACTCATCCTCCCGCTAGAAAACTGAAAAGAGTTAAGATGGCAAAAGCACAGCAAAGAACTGTGCGTTCTTCTAAATCACAAATCCCCAAGGAGAGTCCAATTGTGTTGGTTATGATGCCTGACCTTCCCAACACTGGATGGGAAGAGGTGGCGCCTTCCACCATTTGCACGCCCCCTGCAAGTGCTGAAAGGAGCATCCACAGTCCAGTTCCTGATAGTCAAATTGAAGATGTCACTGTTGAAGTACACCAGGATGAGGATATGGGTGTTGCTGGCGCTGAGGAGGAAATTGACAAGGAGGATTCTGATGGTGAGGTTGTTTAAGTCAGGCACCCGGGGAGACACCTGTTGTCCGTGGGATGAATATGGCCATTGACATGCCTGGTCAAATTACAAAAAAAAATCACCTCTTCGGTGTGGAATTATTTTAACAGAAATGCGGACAACAGGTGTCAAGCCGTGTGTTGCCTTTGTCAAGCTGTAAAAAGTAGGGGTAAGGACGTTAACCACCTAGGAACATCCTCCCTTATACGTCATCTGGAGTGCATTCATCAGAAGTCATTGACAAGTTCAAAAACTTTGGGTGACAGCGGAAGCAGTCCACTGACAACTAAATCCCTTCCTCTTGTACCCAAGCTCCTGCAAACCACACCACCAACTCCCTCAGTGTCAATTTCCTCCTTAGACAGGAACGCCAATAGTCCTGCAGGCCATGTCACTGGCAAGTCTGACGAGTCCTCACCTAACTGGGATTCCTCCGATGGATCCTTGAGTGTAACGCCTACTGCTGCTGGCGCTGCTGTTGTTGCTGCTGGGAGTTGATCGTCATCCCAGAGGGGAAGTCGGAAGACCACTTGTACTACTTCTAGTAAGCAATTGACTGTCCAACAGTCCTTTGCGAGGAAGATGAAATATCACAGCAGTCATCATGCTGCAAAGCGGATTACTCAGGTCTTCGCAGCTGCGTTGGTGTTAAACGTGTGTCCGGTATCCACCGTTAATTCACAGGGAATTAGAGAATTGCTTGAGGTACTGTGTCCCCGGTACCAAATACCATCTAGATTCCACTTCTCTAGGCAGGCGATACCGAGAATGTACACAGACGTCAGAAAAAGACTCACCAGTGTCCTAAAAAATGCAGTTGTACCCAATGTCCACTTAACCACGGACATGTGGACAAGTGGAGCAGGGCAGACTCAGGACTATATGACTGTGACAGCCCACTGGGTAGATGTATTGCCTCCCGCAGTAAGAACAGCAGCGGCGGCACCAGTAGCAGCATCTCGCAAATGCCAACTCGTTCCTAGGCAGGCTACGCTTTGTATCACCGCTTTCCATAGGAGGCACACAGCTGACAACCTCTTACGGAAACTGAGGAACATCATCGCAGAATGGCTTACCTCAATTGGACACTCCTGGGGATTTGTGACATCGGACAACGCCACCAATATTGTGCGTGCATTACATGTGGGCAAATTCCAGCATGTCCCATGTTTTGCACATACATTGAATTTGGTGGTGCAGATTTTTTTAAAAAACGACAGGGGTGTGCAAGAGATGCTGTCGGTGGCCCGAAGAATTGCGGCCCACTTTCGGCATTCAGCCACCGCGTGCCGAAGACTGGAGCACCAGCAAACACTCCTGAACCTGCCCTGCCATCATCTGAAGCAAGATGTGGTAACGAGGTGGAATTCAACCCTCTATATGCTTCAGAGGATGGAGGAGGAGCAAAAGGCCATTCAAGCCTATACATCTACCTACGATATAGGCAAAGGAGGGGGAATGCACCTGACTCAAACGCAGTGGAGAATGATTTCAACGTTGTGCAAGGTTCTGCAACCCTTTAAACTAGCCACGCGTGAAGTCAGTTCAGACACTGCCAGCCTGAGTCAGGTCATTCCTCTCATCAGGCTTTTGCAGAAGCAGCTGGAGGGATTGAAGGAGGAGCTAAAACGGAGCGATTTCGCTAGGCATGTGGGACTTGTGGATGGAGCCCTTCATTCGCTTAACCAGGATTCACGGGTGGTCAATCTGTTGAAATCAGAGCACTACATTTTGGCCACCGTGCTCGATCCTAGGTTTAAAGCCTACGTTGTATCTCTCCTTCCGGCAGACACAAGTTTGCACATGTTCAAAGACCTGTTGGTGAGACACTTGTCAAGTCAAGCGGAACATGACCCGTCAACAGCTCCTCCTTCACATTCTCCCGCAACTGGGGCTACGAGGAAAAGGCTAAGAATTCAGAGCCCACCCGCTGGCGGTGATGCAGGGCAGTCTGGAGCGAGTGCTGACATCTGGTCCGGACTGAAGGACCTGCCAACGATTACTGACATGTCGTCTTCTACTGTCACTGCATATGATTCTGTCACTATTGAAAGAATGGTGGAGGATTATATGAGTGACCGCATGCAACTAGGCACGTCAGACAGTCCGTACGTATACTGGCAGGAAAAAGAGGCAATTTGGAGGCCCTTGCACAAACTTGCTTTATTTTACCTAAGTTGCCCCCCCTCCAGTGTGTACTCCGAAAGAGTGTTTAGTGCAGCCGGTCACCTTGTCAGCAATCGGCGTACAAGGTTACTTCCAGAAAATGTGGAGAAGATGATGTTCATCAAAATGAATTATAATCAATTACTCCGTGAAGACATTTACCAGCAATTGCCTCCAGAAAGTACACAGGGACCTGAGATGGTGGATTCCAGTGGGGACGAATTAATACTCTGTGAGGAGGGGGATGTACACAGTGAAAGGGGTGAGGAATCGGACGATGAGGAGGAGGTGGACATCTTGCCTCTGCAGAGCCAGTTTGTGCAAGGAGAGATTGATTGCTTCTTTTTTGGTGGGGGCCCAAACCAACCAGTCATTTCAGCCACAGTTGTGTGGCAGACCCTGTGGCTGAAATGATGGGTTTGTTAATGTGTGCATGTCCTGTTTATACAACATAATGGTGGGTGGGAGGGCCCAAGGACAATTCCATCTTGCACCTCTTTTTTTTTATTTATCTCTGCATCATGTGATGTTTGGGGCTAATTTTTTTAAGTGCCATCCTGTCTGACACTGCAGTGCCACTCCTAGATGGGCCAGGTGTTTGTGCCGCCCACTTGGGTTGCTTAGCTTAGTCATCCAGCAACCTCAGTGCAAATTTTAGGACTAAAAATAATATTGTGAGGTGTGAGGTGTTCAGAATAGACTGGAAATGAGTGGAAATTATGGTTATTGAGGTTAATAAAACTATGGGATCAAAATGACCCCCAAATTCTATGATTTAAGCTGTTTTTGAGGGTTTTTAAAAAAAAAAAACACCCGAATCCAAAACACACCCGAATCCGACAAAAAATTTTCAGGGAGGTTTTGCCAAACCGAGTCCGAATCCAAAACACGGCCGCGGAACCGAAACCAAAACACAAAACCCGAAAAATTTCCGGTGCACATCTCTACTTATAAATGATGACAATATTCCCCCCCCACTGCCCACACACACACAAACTGGAACAGTGAGAGGCTATCTAAGTCTCTCTCTTACCAGAAAAGCTCTTTCCTTGCCAATTTTATAGGGATTACTCATCTGTGCTCAGTGTGATAATACACAGCCCCCCCTAACAACAACCAGTGTCACCTTATTATACGGTATTTAATTATGACCAATTCCTTTGCTAGTCCTCATCCGTCCCAGCGCTAAATATATAAACCACACGGCACTCGCATTAAAACACGAAATCAATACCTACCCGCTTGCTGCAATAACTGCCATCATTTGATCAATAGTGATCAATCCATGTGCGTACGTAAGGTAAGTGACCCTTGATCCCCATTTTATGTACATATTCCGTTTATTAAGAAAGGTAGCAGGCAATAAACAGGTTGTGTGCCGGAAAGGACATTTCTAATTCATTCTTATTAACCGCTTCACGACCACTGGCATTTTGCACCGTACCAAATAGACTTTGCGATAAAAATAATCCGCAGGATTTTTTTGCAGTTTGGCCTTGCACCTGCGCATTACGATCCGTAAGCACCCGTCCCTTGGTCATTTTATACTGTACATGTATAGTAAAGCCAGATACTGTAATTATCCCAAAATGTAAACACCTCATCATAGTGAGTAATGTATGTAGATACTGGACAGACTATCATTCTCCACGGTTAGTATAGGGGCAGAGTGTCAAGGCAGGCTGTTTTTGCGAATCTGTTGGACTCAGACCATCCGGAGGAGTAGATACTATATGAAGGAAACAAGGAGGACGAAGATAGTTCCTTTTCATATACTTTATTGAAAGACACCAGATCCTAATGTAGCTGACCAATAATCTGTGACCACTGAGTATTAGGTTGAAGAACTGTAAAGAAGAGTTTTACTGGACAATTGAAAGACGAGACTGAAGGAAACAGAAGAAGACTGGATTCCCGTGTGTGGACTGTGCGATGGAAGAGCTATGAAGAATTGCACATTGGATGATGACAAAATGTGGCTGACGAACTGGTAAAAATTATCAGCTGGGTGATGAAAAGACGTGGTTGAAGAACTGTGAAGAATTATCCGCTGGATGATGAAAAGACGTGACTGAAAAAATGTGAATAATTATTTACTGGATGATGAAAAGACGTGAATGAAGAACTGTGAAGAATTGTCTGCTGGATGATGAAAAGACGATGCTGAGGAACTGTGAAGAATTATTTACTGGATGATGAAAAGACGTGAATGAAGAACTGTGAAGAATTGTCTGCTGGATGATGAAAAGACGAGGCTGAGGAACTGTGAAGAATTGTCTGCTGGACGATGTGAAGACGTGGCTGAAAGTCACTAGAGGAAGCTGGTGGACCTCCACGGGACTCCTGAAAATCCAGCGGTACCGTTGGGTGAACGGTTAACCGTGACAGCGCACTGGAGAGCTGGCGGGTCACTCGCAGTGAGAGATGGCAGGCAAACACTGAGAGCAAAGATGGGATCAGGGCACCTGGAAACGCACAGATATAATCTGCTGGAGCACAGAGCTAGGGTACAGCGTAACTACAACAAAGCACTGGCAAAGAGTGTAAATACCCTGTCTACTTATAGGCAGCAAGGTAATAGGATTGGCTGACACTCACCCATAGACGCTCATTGGTGCTGCACTTGGTCTCCAACATGGCCGCCTCCTATGCTGCAGACACACAGGAGCACAGCAAGCCACCAGGTCCCCACACTCCCGGCTCCCGAAAGCCATGTCATCTCTGCCACCAACCGCGCCATGTCCCCATGTGGCCGCACTGCCGCGCCGGCAACGGACGGACAACGGGACCTGCGGCGGTGAGTGTCTGCTTCGTGACACAGAGTTAACAACAAGTGATATTCTTGTTACCACTCATTACGAATGATAAATGCGGCTCCAGCCAATCAGCTCCTGTCATGTGTTTGAAAAATGATTGTTAGGAGCTGATTGGCTGGATCCCCATTTATCATTCGTAATGAGTGATAACAAGAATATCATCCACTAAATCTGCTCCTTCATTTCTTATCACAGCAATGAGAAATTAGTTATTGGTGCAATGTATAATTTCTTGCAAGCACATGGGCTCTAATAAGAGTCCTCTCAACTTTACTTCTGGGTAATGGATCGGTTACTAAATGCCCATTTGCAGTCATGTACTTGTGCAAGCATGAGTGAAGCCTACAGTATAGTCTATAATTGTGTTAAAGTCACCATGGAAACCTATGTGGACTGTTCATGTGATCTAAAATAAAGGGACTACTGCAGATATCTCAGACATTGGATAGCTGCTGCTGTGCCCTCTACAACATTCCTGGGATACTTGGATACTATATATTATATACCCCCCCTAAAATAAAAAATAAACAAAATAGATTTAAATTAATAATTAAATGAACACTTCCCAGCTAGTAGTCCAGTGCTTTGCAGTCGGTGATGGGGAAGACCCTAGTTTGTTCCCCAGGCAAACCTCCTTCTAGCACTTTGGGGGTTGCTGCTGGTTGGTGACTTTGACAATAGTGTCACTGCATACCTAAAGAAACCATGAGCTGGCTCCCATTGTTATTTTCCCTGGGAGAGGGGGTTAGTTATTACTGTATCTCTGGAAAAAGGGGACCCTCAGCTTTCAGCCTTGGGCCCTTTTACTCCTGGGGCTCTTGGGCAACTGCCCATTGAGCCCATACAAAAAGACGGTCCTGCTATTTTTTCTTCAAACACTCTTTGTATCCAGTTTTTATCTGAAGCCGGGTTTTAGGCTTCATAGTTCTCCTGGTGACACTCACATGGGCCATCGTAGTGAATCACTTGCTCATTGGCACCAGTTTCCCCATTTCTCTACAGTCCTGTACTGGCAGAGATGGTGCAAGACCTGGCTTGAGTACCCCATCAGTTTATATTGAACACCTTGAGGGCCTGAGTCGGGTGCGGCGGTGATGTTGGACACAGTGGAGAGATATTTTTCATCTGCGCATGTTCCCTGCGTTTGTTCCTAGAGAGCCGCATATCAAATTTAGACACAAGGTAGCAGAAATGCAGGGGGTGGTCCTTGGCGGTGACTGGGAGGTAATAGGGAGGTGGCTAAGCAGATGCACTGGGATTTTGTCTTATGGGAGTGTTGCAGGCATGTCACTTGCGTGTTGCTGAAAGCGTCTGCGTACAGAGACACTCAACTGCTCACACCGGACGCCATATTCAGACAGTGAAACGGCACCTGCCATAGGGCTGGAGAAAATTTTGATGGTGCGACCGGATGCTCGACGGTACTCCAGGGAAGGGCTTTGCAGGAGCATTAGCATAATGTTGCATATGCCACTGCGTCAAAACACGCAAGGATGGCGGCAGCTGCGTACGACTCTGAAAGTCTCATGCTCACACCCCAATTGTCAAGTTTGAAATCTGGCTCTGATCTTCCTTCTTCTCAGCCACCCTAACTGTTCACAATCCAGTCTTTCTATCCGCCTTTGCTGCTGAGGTCCAGAGTTTGCATTAAAATTAGTGTTTTTAACTTTTCTTTTAAAAATAAATAATTTTTATTTTTAAGTAAGATTTTTGATAAATAAAAAGTGTTTACTTGTATAATGAAGTATTGAGCAATCCGGCAAAACCTGATTTTCTTCAGTCAGCCTCACGTTCACATCCAGCATTAATTCTTGGGCAACTAATAACTGGAATGAGCTGAGCCTGGAAGGAATATGGCCATTGGTCTATCATAAATCCTTGTTTCCCGGGAGGACACCATTACTGGGTTAAACAGAAAGGATAAAATAAAACGTTTACCAGTCTCTCGGTAAATGGTCAAGCTACCGGTGAGACGACGGAGAGAAGTGCAGGATTTATCACAGATGGTTAACCTTCCGGCGTGGCCGATCCCAACGCCTCCTCTGCACTGTCGATAACGTCAACTCCTTCCTCTATATTTAAATTGTGAAATGTACCATTATCCCCATTAGCTTCCGCTTACCGTTAGACCAATTTTCTCCCAATTTGCATAATGTTTTATAAACAAGGGGGCACAATGACCTTTTTTTCTGTAACTTAATTTATTCATTAGCCATACAAATTCAGAGCACCTCTCGTACGGAGACGACTCTCGCTGCTAAATGACATGGAAACAGAGAGGAACCAATTTGGGAACTTTTTTTTTTTTCTCTATGTGTCAGGGGAGAAATGTAAAGTAGCAAAAGTGGTTTAGTCTTTTAACCCCCCCTACAGTACGTGCCGTGAGCCGGCAGCTCCAGGGGTTATGGTGACTTGTCAGAGTCGAATGTCTTTGCAAACTTGTTGGCGTATGGTGGACGGTAATGGGCTGTGGCAGACGCCTCTTGTACCGTGGAACTCCTGCACTATACTTAAGGTTCCGACACGAACACCTTCTCATTACAATCTGAAGTACAGCTGTTGCACAGGCCCAATACATGTCAGCACCCACTGCACTGAATTAAAGGGGGGTCATTCCAAGTTGATCGCTCGCTGCAGGTTACTACTGCACATGTGTATGCACCGCAATGCGCAGGCGCATCATACGGGTACAAAGCAAATCGTTGCTGGGCGATGGATTTAACGAAGAATCCATTCGCACAGCCGATCACAAGGAGATTGACGGTAAAAGGGCGTTTGTGGGTGTCAACTGACCGTTTTCTGGGAGTGTTTGGGAAAACGCAGGCGTGTCCAAGGGTTTGCAGGGCGGGTGTCTGACGTCAATTCCGGGACCGGACAGGCTGAAGTGATCGCAAGGGCTGAGTAAGTCCTGGGCTACTCAGGAACGGCAAAAAACTTTTTCGTCCCGCTTGGCTGCACACTCGTTTGTATACTTGCAAAGCAAAAATACACTCCCCTGTGGGCGGCGACTATGCATTTGCACGGCTGCAAAAAGTAACTAGGGAGCGATCAACTCAGAATGAGGGCCAACATCTGTTACCGTTAACCATTGTGAAACAGGTGAGATTTTGTCTGGCTGCAAACAGGGCCGTCTTAACAGTATAGTAGGCTCAGGGCAAAGCAATGCACTGGGGCCCCTAACCACCCATTCACTGGAACCAATTAAAAAAAATCATGACTTACCCCTCCTGAAGTCCTGCATGGTCTCCATACGCTTCCATGCAGTGACTGGCTGTCAGCTCTCGAATTGTTGGACAGCTCCAACCATCCACCAATGCTACCTCCCTGATTGTGGGACCACCAAATGCCGCTGCTCGAAGACCCCTAGAATTGTGGGTCCCTAAGCAGCTGCCCAGTGTGCCTACTGTATATGTTAAGATGGCCCTGGCTGCAAGCATGGGGTGCTCCACACCACCTCTGAGACAACCACAGACGCCCAACTAGTAGCGGGGAGATGTGACTAATGTCCTGATGCTTCTTGCAAAGCTCTTCCCTCTTTTCTCCTCAATTCCAGATTTGTTTGTTGGAGATGTCAGATGCACAATGTCCGAGACAGATCTGTTTATTGCAGGCCTCCTCTCCATTAATCAGGATCCTTATTTGATTTGCTGTACTGCAAAAGTCTAAGTTTGTCTTGCTGAAATAAAATTACAGAAGGAGCCATTTGTCATGGCAGGAGGAAGTCATCTTAAATCAATGTGAAATAATGTTTAGCAAATCATTAATTATATTTCCAGAGGGAAATGGATACATGATAATTCAGTAGCAGATCTGAACTGATGCACGGTTAATATGAGGATGGGGGCCGCAGACACTCATTTCAGAGGTCCGGGGTACGGACACAGGAAGGAGCTGTCACTCTTTACCATGCACTTAGTGACAACATCATTCATCAGACAGATATGTGTATTATATCATTTGCTGGCTGGTTGGATGAATTTGTATTTAGTTTTGTTATTGGAATGACAAATTTCTGCCATGGAAATACCATAGTAATTACAGCCCTGTCAGGATCATATTTTCTCATTTCACTAGTAAAGAAGGCAAAGTAAAGAAGCTTTAATAAACTTTACTGTGCTGCACGGTGGTACAGTGGTCAGTCTTACTGTCAACCAGAGCCCAAGCTATGTGGAGTTTTTTATGGCATCATAAATGAGGGCAACTGTGCACAGAAGAACCCCCATTTATGTCAGAGCATCAGGGGCGCTTTAAGAAAGGATGACGCCCGGTTGCAGCCTCCCCCGTTCGGGCCCCCTCCTCTCTGCCGGCAGCGCAGAGAGTCTGAGCACTAGAGCGCTCAGACTCTACTGCGCATGCGCAGATCTCCGGGAAAATGGCACGGTGGCCATTTTCCCTGAGATTTCTCTACTGCGCATATGCAGAACTCCGTGAAAATGGCCGCTGGACCATTTTCACAGAGTTTTAATACCGCCGTGGACATCACCGCGGGACTGCGGAGGGCTGAGTATTAAGAAAATGGGTGCAGCGTGTTCGGTGGGGGCCCCCTCTGGACTCAGGGGTCCGTGTGCACCGCACACACTGCACCCATTATAGAAACGCCAATGCAGAGCATGCACATCTGCGTCCTGCGTATGTGCAGCTCTGGATCATCCGCAGAGCATCATCTCATTTAGGGGCCGATTCAGGTTGGATCGCAGACTGCGATCCAACCGCAAAAATGACAAAAAAGCGCAATGACCGTCCTGCGCATGTTCCTGCATTTTCTGTAGGGGGGGCACAGAAAATGCGATCGCCTCTGCCTGTCAGTCATGAACGGGGGGGCGGCAACGCTTCGTTTCCTTGGTGGAGACGGAGCGTTGCAGGGGTGTGGCCTGAAATAGGGGGCGTGAGGACGCGAACAGGGGTGTGATTGCGGTGGCTGCAATGACATCACATGCAGCCTCTGCGATTGGAAAGATGGCGGCGGACCTCCTGCGGGCGCAGCTAACCTGCTTAATTTCTGCTATCAAGCAGAAATTGCGGTGCGATCGCAATTTCTGCTTGATGAAGGCGGGGTGGGGAGCGGCGGTCAGCATGCTGAGCGTGGCCTTGCCCTGCGATGGGCGTCCTCCAGCAAGCGATCTCATGGATTGCAAATTATGCTACTTAGCAGAATTTACAATCCAACCTGAATCAAGCCCTTATTCTGTTGCTGTAGTGCACAGGTTCTCAAGCTCGGTCCTCAGGACCCCACACAGCTCATGGTTTCGAGGTCACCTGTAGATTTTGAAAATGTGACAGTTGGTGATACACAGAGCAGCTGCTGGGTGACATGGAAAACGTGACCTGTGTGGGGTCCTGAGGACCGAGTTTGAGAACCACTGTTGTAGTGGATGGAACCTAAAAGCCAATCTGAGATGTACAGGTATCTAAACTGAGCTGCTTGAGCAAATGCAGGAACGTCACAGGAAAACCCCCACTCCATCTTTCCCCATAGTGTCTCGGGGCCTGCGTTTGGCTATTCAAGGTACTTTATATGAGAGTTTGGGAAAAATTGCACCAATGTATTTTCATTAGTAATGGTGAAAAATATATCTATACAAATTGTCTAGTTGTGAGGAAATGTAGATGCTACAACTTATTAATAATTGAAATGATTTAATTTGAAAAAGTACTGAAAAGAACTCATAGCGGGCAGGATGCATGACGCATCACATTGTGCATGCAATACATCCTGCTAGTCATCGCAACCATGACTGCATGTATTACCGCTGTGTGCGTGAAGAAAATCACACAGGACGGCTCTCCCGGTAAGAGCTGTACTTTACGATAGAAGGACTTCTGGGTTTAGGACCCGGGAGACCATCTGCGCATGCGCCCAGTGACGCATGCACCGCGGTGGGTTTCTCTCAGGGGGAAAAGAAGCCCATAGGATTCTATAGGGTAACGCCATGGCGGCATCCAAGCTCTAGAATCTATCGCATGCTGTGGATTTGTGCATACCAGAAAAACGGTCAAACCACCGAAAACGGAATTTTCAGAAGTTTGGCCGCAGTTTTAGCATTGCTGCATCTGCCACAGTGTGTGGGACGTATCGACTCCAAAAAATGTATCAAGTTCTGTGGGGTTGGAATGTGCCGGTATGCATGACGATAGTTTCTGATAGGCAATGACATCTATAGATCCATCTCAGATCCACTGTTTGGACAGGAAGACGCAACCATCTCTAACTCTATGGTTGTGCAGCATGTCAGTCAGAAGCAAAATGCTGGAGCCATTTTTTACGGTGCAGAGGATCGCAAACGCAACCTGTGACACGCCCACAAAATGGTAGTAAGACACCTGCATCTGAGTCACCATCACCCTGTTGCCAACCTCAAACGCTTCCTGTCAATGGGGGTCATTCCGACCCGATCGCTCGTTGCAGTTTCTCGCAGCGCAGCGATTGGGTCAGAACTGCATATGCGCCAGCGCCATAGTGCGCAGACGCATGCCAGCCGTCGCTGCCTAGCGATCGCCTTTGAGGCAGAGGTGGTTGCTGGGCGGGAGGGGGCTGGACAGCGGCGTTAAGCCGGACCATTGGGGGGGGGGAGGCCGCGGTGGCTGCGTGATGTCACACGCAGCTGCTGCAGGCGGGGGAGCGACGAGTAGCTCCCGGCCAGCACGCTAAAGCTGCGCTGGTCGGGAGCTACTCTTGAAGTGCAAAGGCATCGCCGCTGTGCGATGCCTTTGCACTTCTGCGGGGGGGGAGGGCCGGCACTGACATGTGGAGCGAACTAGCCCTGTGCTGGGCGTCCCCCGCATGTCAGTGCGAATGATCGTAGCTGTGCTAAATTTAGCATAGCTATGATCAACTCGGAATGACCCCCAATAACTCCCCAGAATAGCCGCCATCGCAGCACATAGCAACTTAAACACATGCGCAGTGGTAAAAGTCACTCCGCTGAGTCTGACATTGACTTTGCACCCCTCTTGGAATCAGGTCATTAAATATCAGGTTGAAAGACAGTTTTGTTCTGAATTTATTTTTTTATTTTTTTGCGAGCACGTTTTTCTTAATTGCCCTACTACCAACGAAACTTGCAAAAACCTTTTCCTCATCTCTACAAGTGACTGTGCCGCGCATGGATCATAGACGGGAATATAATGGGAAGGTCAAGCTGAAGGACACAGAAGAGAACACCTAAGAGCAGGACCCTATCTTGTTTAGAAACCCAGCCCTGTCATTGGATGCTTAATAAAGACAAAAATTGTAGCAGATAACCAGGGACGGAATACAAAGATGTAACTTTTGGCAACACACTTTTTTATTTGAAGACTGACAAGTCCTGGGATTTTTTTCCTAATGAACTTTTTTGCCCAAGTCTGTCGTGTATAAAACTGGCAGGAGTAACGTATAGGATGACTGCTGCTCTGCAGATGTGCCCATTTTCCGTGTAATACCATTAGCGTCTTGCACCATAAACCGCCAAATGCTCTCAGTGGTAAACCGCTGTTCACAAGTTTTCCTGATTCTGCCTTCCTGCAACCGCGGGAGACGTTTTTACAAAAGCAGCTAAACTAATTATATTTCTATGGCAAAGAACAGAAGAATGGCACCTGGTATTTTACTCTATGTAAGATAACGGAATGAGTTCAGGATTCCACAGACATGAGTGGGTAATTCACACCTAATCGTCCGCTGTGCGTTTCGCACAGCGGGCGATCAGGCACAAACTGCACAAAGCAGATCGCCGCTCAGCGATGGGTTTGTGCGACGAATCCATTCGCACGGGCGATCGCAAGGAGATTGACAGGAAGAAGGCGTTTGTGGGTGGCAACTGACCGTTTTCAGAGAGGGACTGGAAAAACGCAGGCGTGTCCATGCGTTTGCAGGGAGGGATCATGACGTCAATTCCGGTCCCAGACAGGCTGAAGTGATCGCAGCGGCTGAGTAAGTCCTGGGCTGCGCAGAGACTGCACAAAATCAGTTTGTACAGCTCTGCTACACATGCGTTTGCACACTTGCACAGCTAAAATACACTCCCCCTGTAGGCGGCGACTATCTGATCGCAGCAGTGCAAAAGTCGCCTGTTAGCAATCAGGTCTAAATTAGGACCTGAGTGCATTACAGAGAATGAAAAATAAGTGCTCTTATCCTAGAGAGATTCTTGGGGTCATCTGACTTCAATTCATGAAGATAATGGTAATATACCTTACTGAATATAGAGAATAAACAGGAAAAACATATAGGGTCTTGCACACAGCAGTGTCTACTGGTGGTAGCCAATATGCAAATGTATGCAAATGCTGCCATAACGAATGCCACTCCCATAACACGGCCACTGAACAGACCATGTAATGATACAGTTCAGTAATCTCAGAACCTGTTACATAACCATATCACATAAAAAGTGGGAAATTCTTCCTGGATCCCAAACAGGGATATTTGTTCCAAGAGCTTTCCAAGGTACTAGGTAGGTACTAATAAATATCAAAATAATGACCACAAATGTTAAACAAACCAAATATTACTTTAGTTGAGAGAACTAAGAAAGCATATGTATTAATAGTCCCTTTGCATTTTGGCTAATATGAGACATAGCTAAGACAAGATATATGCATTTTTTTTCCCCTGAAGAAATGTTACTTCAGATGAAACGCGTAGGACCTATTAATATTTATGCAACATTCTTTATTTGTTACATGAACCTGGTGCAGAAAGGACCATGAGCAGCTGCAGATTATCAGGAATTTGCATGCTGCAGCGGACCTGCGGTCGGGTCTGAACGGGCCCTGTGTTCCCGTGTTCAGGCATACAAATCCAGGAATAAAAATTTCTTTACTGGGTTCTGGCAATCAGTGGGTTCATCTAGAGAAGAGTGATAGCCAAGATAAGGGTACTGAGCTCTGTAGGGTCTGTCATGTGCCATAGGGCAGTAGAGTTAGTAGAAGGGGCCCATGGTTTTTCCTGCACTGTGATTATGTGCTGTATTTAGGGTATACTTCCCAAATTTCCAAACCATTGTCTACTAGCAACTGAATAAAACTACTGTATGTGACCTACGGCAATATTGTAAGATGCTAAACAACTAAGGGGGTCATTCCGAGTTGATCGCTAGCTGCCGTAGTTCGCTGCCTAGCGATCATTTTAAAAAATGGCAAAACTATGCATGCATATGGGCCGCAATGTGCACACGCGGCGTACTGGTACAAAGAGCATCGTTGTTTTACACTGCTTCTAGCGACGATTCCATTCGCACAGCCGAACGCAAGGAGATTGACAGGACAAGAGCATTTATGGGTGTCAACTGACCATTTTCTGGGAGTATTTGGAAAAACACAGGCGTGTCCAGGCGTTTGCAGGGCGGGTATCTGACGTCAATTCCGGGACCTTCATCGCAGCATTCATCGCACAGAATAAGTAACTAAAGGGCTGGTCTTGTTTTGCACAAAATGTTTTTGTACCGCTCGGCTGCTCTTGCAATGCGAAAATACACTCCCCCGTGGGTAGCGACTATGCGTTTGCACGGCTGCTAAAAGTAGCTAGCGAGCGATCAACTCGGAATGACCCCATAAGCTCATTTAGCTTCTGTTGCAGTTCTGCTAGTTTAGCAAAACTGCAACTGGCTAAGATCAATAGAAGCGCTCATAAAACCATATACATTGTGCCCCAGAAGATAACAGCCAAAGGAGTCCAAATTAATATAAAAAAAGGTTACTTTATTAAAAACGAGCATATACTCTTTATACCCATTTACATGACATTTACCTTTTTAAATAAATTTAGAACTATAGTCAAATAACTGACTCCACATGTAAATAGATACTAAGGGGGTCATTCCAAGTTGATCGTAGCTGTGCAAAATTTTGCACAGCTACGATCAACTTTTCTGACATGCGGGGGGACGCCCAGCACGGGGCTAGTCCGCCCCGCATGCCAGTCCGGCCCCCCTCGCAGAAGTGCAAAGGCATCGCACAGCGGCGATGCCTTTGCACTTCAGGAGTAACTGGCCCGCAGCAGCTGCGTATGACGTCACGCAGCCGCTGCGGCCCGCCCCCCATTCATTCCGGCCACGCCTGCGTTGGCCGGACCGCGCCTACGAGACGGCGGCCAAACGTCGTTGTTTCGCCCCCTCCCGCCCATCTATCGCCTCTGCCTGTCAATCAGGCAGAGGCGATCGTTGTCCTGCCACGGTCGTTGGTCGTCCCGCATGCGCAGGCGCACAAAGGCGCCGGCGCATGCGCAGCAGGGACTCGTTCGCTCTGCTGCGTGAAAACGCAGCGAACGGGTCGGAATGACCCCCTATGTGCTTTTCTGTTATATGAAAAGCATACTTGTATCAATGTGTAGCAACTTCATAGAGAATATTCAACACTTTGTATAAATGAAACAGTGTATACTAATTAAAATAGGAAGGCAGCTGAAAAACCAAGTCCATATAACAATATGATTGTTCAGTGACAATTAGAACCAATAGGGAATACCGGGCGTCCCCGGGATAAATTGATTCGTGATGGTTTAAATACTGCATCAAGTAGCTGCAAATAGTTACCAAGCTCAGGTGGATAACGGCATGAAGCTGATGGAAGGAGAGCCGCTGATTCCAGTAGTGGGAGGACCGCAATGAGCTGGGTGTGGGGTCTCCACACCATAGTGTGCACCTTCTTTACCACTACAATCATATCATGAAAGTTGGTAGCCCAAATGATAAAGGTGCTGTTAGTATTGGCGGCGTGTGGCCCACGTTCACAACCGAAGTATTGCAGCCGCTAGGTCTGACAGTGTATAGCAGGTCCCGAAGTGGATTAATGAGCCGCGATCAATGAACAAGCTGGAGGGGGATTGGCTTCCTCTCTCCCGTGCAGTGCTTGAGACGGCTTTAACGAAGGTGTCTGCACAGCATGGCTGGTATCTAGATTATCACCTGAGACTTGCTAGCGGTGTATGGGCGGAGTCCTGGCGCGTTTCGTCATGACCACACGTGCCGAAAAAAGTCACGTGTGGTCGTGATGAAACGCGTCAGGACTCAGGGCTAAACAGCGATGCAATCTCCTCTTAAAGGTAGCCCCCCTGCCTTCGCAGCCTACCTGCGAGGGCAGATGCAGCGCTGCCATATTTTGGGTCACAGCGGCTGCATGTGACATCATGTAGGCGCCGCAGCCCTCCCCGCACACAGAGGCGTGTGTCCACACTTATGCGATCACTACTGAATCAGGACCTATATACCCTACCACATGTACACGCACACACATTCACGCTAGGATTAATATTTTTGTTGGGAGCCAATTAATCTACCAGTATATTTTTGGATTGTGGGAGGAATCAGGAGTATCCACAGGAAACCCACGCAAGCAAGGGGAGAATATACAAACTCCACACAGTTAGGAACATTTTGGGAATCAAACCCATGACCTCAGTGCTGTGAGACATTAATGCTAACCATTACACCATCCGTACTGCCTACATATTATATAAAATGCAGGTATAATTGTGACTGACATCCTTGCTTTGCAGAAGGTCACTAGTTGATGGATTTGTACATAGGGGCATCACCAGTGATGTCACAGCGGCTCAAGTGACTGAGCTGTCCACTTTCTGACATGAATTATATGATATTCCATCAGGACACTATAGGTTGTGGAAGGAGATTCAGCTGTCTGTAATATAGGGGGAGGCAATACTTTGTAATATAGCTGCAGAGGACTAACAGGATACCACCATCGTTCAAGGTTGAAACTTTCAATGTTGGGGTGTAGCGGCTGACCAATGTGAGTACGTTGGCCCCAATATCATGGTAGGTAGTCACAGATCAGACTACCAGTGGGTGACTGTCACTCCAGCGACACTGCACCCCCTGTGGCACATGTCCAACAAGTAACATTTATACCTTCAACATTATCCCTTGGTCTGTAATTTAACTTTGATTATTATTGAGAACCTACTGTACATCTCCTGAACGCAGTGTTTTGTACTAATTTCCTTTTAATGAGTGTTGTGGTTGTTCTTATTTTAGCTATTGAATGTCGCCATTGCGTCACCCTTGCAGCTCAAGAAATTGCCTTAAATTTTCCAGTAACAAATCTACTGCAAGTCTCCGATCCCAGAGCATTAATGTGTCATCCTGACAGTGGCCCTGAAAGTTCCCCCCCACTGGAAGAATAAATGACTTTTGTTTTCCTCAATCTGTCCAAAATCCAAAGGAACTCAATGTACTTCTGCTCTAATTAGTTCTTATTAAGACGATACAGGATGTAAAACTCTGAAGTTCTCCGTTTCTCTCCGATTTACAGTGACTTTTTATTTTCTTGCCATTTTCTGTTTTACTTGAATATATTTCCCATTTTTTGCTCTTCTCTCCCATGCTGGGAGACTCATGTTCAGAAGTATGCAAATCACAGGGCCATCTGCTGCATTATTTGGAGCAAATGCTTTCTGTGAGGGCTGCAGTTGCATTGCCAGGCCTCTTGAGGAACAAAAAAAATCTGCTTTATTCACTTTACAGAGAATAACTAAGTGAAGTGAAGAGGTTCTCTCCCGGCTGGGGCCGCGTTCGTTGTTGTTGGGTTAACAGCCTCCAGCGTGCGTGCGCTGCGGAATACGCCGTGCTTGATATGATTAAGTGCTTGTTGTGTAGATTGTGAATTAAATGTATTGAGCTCACTCGATCTGGAAGAATGTGCATCAGGATCTCTTTGTCATATCAAATATGCGATAAGTGCAATAAACAGTCATCGGCTGGCATGGAGATGGATGCCTGATATTTCAGATTAATATGGTTTTATTCCGGGTAACTGTGATAAAGAAAAAAAAATCATATATTACGGCTGTGTCTTTATGCCAATGCTACTGCAAAGTCCTTTTCCTTGGGCAGATCCGTGTGTCCAAACGTGGAAGGACTGAGCCGTCCAATGGGGGTCATTCCGAGATGATCGTAGCTGTGCTAAATTTAGCACAGCTACCATCATTCACACTGACATGCGGGGGGACGCCCAGGGGCTAGTCCGCCTCGCATGTCAGTGCCGCCCCCCCCCACCCACAGAAATGCAAAGGCATCGCACTGCGGCGATGCCTTTGCACTTCAAGAGTAGCTCCCGACCAGCACAGCTTTAGCATGCTGGCCGGGAGCTACTCATCACTCCCCGGCCCGCATCGGCTGCGTATGACGTCACGCAGCCGCTGCGGCCCACCCCCGTTCGGTCCGGCCACTCCTGCGTTTGCCGGACCGCACCCACGTCTGGCATGCACCGGCGCACTGCGGTGCCGGCGCATACGCAGTTCTGACCCGATCACACCGCTACGATAAACTGCAGCGTGCGATCGGGTCAGAATTACCCCCGATGTCAGCGTCTGCAGACACAGAGATAACGCTTGGTGCATCTTTATATGTATCGTTGGTGCACTGTCTGTGGACCGGTGGACATGTTTTACCCCCGGATCACTGCTCATCTTGAACATCTGTCCTGTTATCAGAGGCAGTGCACCAACCAAAACCTGTCTCCATGACATGACGTTATCACCATACGCCACGACACGTTGGTAATGTATTTCAGCTGCTGATGTGCCCTTTAGACGCAGACATCTGATCACGTTACGCACCACAATGTGACCATGTGTCCGCCATCTTACACCTGATGCTATGACAGTATGGTTGATATGAGCTCATGAGGGGAAGCAGTGGTCTACCAGCTCTGGCCTGGCGGGGTATTAGCAGGAAATAATGAACATAAGACATGTGAGAGGTCTTGTTACCTTACTTATTGTACCACCCTCGGACCTCACCACCTGCTGTTTCCTGTTAGGTGACTCATATCTCTGGGGCACCACCGCCCTTCTCACCCTTCCTATCGGAGGAGCCTGAATGATGGGAACTATGAAGTAGACTGTCCCGATAAGACTGGCACATGATAGTTCTTTGTACATTAAGGCACATGACTCATGACCTGGCGGTGGCTCGTAGTACACGCAGACGTGGTCTGTTCTGTGGACGTGGATCAGATACTAATTTATTTCTAGTTACTCTGGCCACCCTGGTTGTGGGTTTCCTGTTGCTGACATGGCCCTGGACCCTCCGGAGCCTACTCCAAACACTATCTGACATGAAATGCCAAACTCATGTGCGACACCTGCTGGACTATGGGGGTAATTCAGACCTGATCGCTAGGGTGCGTTTTTTGCATCCCTGCGATCAGGTAGTCGCCACCTACAGGGGGAGGGTATTACCATTGTGCTGGTGTGTGATCGCATTCGTTGGAGACCGGCACTAACATCAGTTTGCGCAGTCTCTGCACTGCCCAGGACTTACTTGGCTGCAAAGTTCGGGGCCGGAGCTGACGTCAGAAACCCTCCTTCAAAACGCCTGGTCCCTCCTGCGTTTTCCCGGACACTCTTGCAAAACGCTCAGTTGCCACCTACTAATGGCCTCTTCCTGTCAGTCACCTTGTGATTGCTTTTTTTCGCACCATCCCGTCGCTGTGCACCGATGTCCAGTGCAGTCGTCCGATGCGCCGACGCATTGCGGTGCATACGCATGCATAGTTCAAACCTGATCGCAGGCTGTGAGAAAACGCAGCCTAGTGATCGGGTCTGAATCGGCCCCTATGTCCCGGCCTTAGAGCACATATCACAGCCTCCCTCACATGTGCAGAGTATTCTTCTCTGCCTGTCCTCCCATACCTATCTGGGCATGCCAAAATACAGTCTGTGATTACAGCAAACAATGTTCAGTACAGACGTAACTTAGAAAACATAGATGATAAAAGACTTTTGAACCCTCACCGCACAATATTTTTCTGATAGAAACCATTCTTATCAATAGTCCCTGTCACTGACGTTTCTATAATGGGTGCAGTGAGTCCCCACCGCACACGCTGCACCCATTTTCTAAATACTCACCCCTCCGGAGTCCCGCGGCGACGTCCACGGCGGTATTAAAACTCTGTAAAAATAGCCCAGCGGCCATTTTCACGGAGTTCTGCACATGCGCAGTACAGAAATCTCAGGGAAAATGGCCGCCGCACCATTTTCCCAGAGATCTGCGCATGCGCAGTAGAGTCTGAGCGCTCTAGTGCTCAGACTCTCAGCGCTGCCGGCAGAGTGGAGGGGGCCCGAACGGAGGAGGCTGCACACGGGCCTCCTCCTCTCTTAAAGCGCCCCTGGTCCTTGTGCTGAGGTAAAATGTATTTCTGATATGCTTTTGTGTGTGAGCTGTCAGGTTCTGTATGTGTTGTGGGCACAGAATTGGAACCACTGGGTAAAGTTGTTGGGAACTGGTGTGGGTGACACTAGGTGCACGGATGATGCTTTCACTCATTGGTTAGAACTCACAGGAACAGTGAGGCAGGACAGGTTAACCTAGGTAGAGGCACTGGTGGACTGACTGACTGTGCCTGAGGCCATCATTTATCAAGCCTTGGAGAGTGATAAAGTGCCAGCCAATCAGCTCCTAACTGCCATGTCACAGGCTGAGTTTTAAAGGTGCTGAGATGAAATGAGCTAGCTGATGTTTAGCTGAAACGGAAGTGCACTGAAATGCTGTTTGAAACTTGCACTGAATTAGCACACGATGGTAGATGTTTGCAGGAATATACTGGACCTGCACCCTTAAAGTTCCTATATTGTAGTCCTAAGGGGCTAATTCAGACCTGATCGCTGCTGTGCGTGTTTGCACAGCAGCGATCAGGTCTGAAGTGCGCATGCGCCGCAGTGCGCCGGCGCATGTCAGACAGCTGACGGCTGTCTTAGCCTTGTGATCGCCTCTGCCTGGTTGAGAGGCAGAGGCAGTTGCTGGGCGGGCCAGCGGCGTTTGGCCGCCGCTTAGGGGGCGCGGTCTGGCCAACGCAGGGGTGCCCGGATCATTGGGGGGCGGGCCGCAGCAGCTGCATGATGTCACACGCAGTCACTGCTACCCGGGCAGCAACGAGTAGCTCCCTGCCAGCTCGCAGAAGCTGCGCTGGCTGGGAGCTACTCCTACAGTACAAAAGCATCGCCGCTCTGCTTGTGTGACAGGGCAGGGCCTGACATGCGGGGCGGACTAGCCCTGTGCTGGGCGTCCCCCCACATGTCAGGGAAGCTGATTGTAGAGGTGCTAAATTTAGCACATCTACGATCAGGTCTGAATCACCCCCTAAGTCCCAGCAAGGTAGCACATCCCATTATAAGAATCTAGGGCTACGCACACACTGCACAGTATGGAAAAATTATTCGATGGTGAGTGAGTTGTGAACGGATTTGCAGCTGTCCGCTGACTGAGGGGAATTTTCGCACGGCGTACACATGTAATCACACACTTGCACGGGGCGAATTTTCACTCCCCCTGGGCGGCGACTATCTGATCACAGGACAGTGTAATTTGCAGCACAGTAATCAGGTCTGAATTAGGCCCATAGTCTTCCAGCAGGTCTTGGTACAATGCAAACATGAGCACACTGGTATGTGGAAGGGCTGTGCACCACAGGAGCACACTAGCACAATGCTGAGAGATTGCACAGGAGTGCTGAACACACTCAGAGAGTGACAGGCAGATGCAGTCAGCAGACAGAGCTACTGACCAGGGACTAGGAACTAGTGGTGAGACACGTTGTACTGGCAATGTGCTTGTGAACGTTTGGAACTTAAATAGGGCGCTCAGAGCATGAATTGGCTGGAAAGATCACGTGGAAAGTTGAAGTCCAGGGATTGGAGCAGAATGATCATGTAATGAGAGGCAACATGGCGGCACCTGAGCCACGCTGTATCTCAGGAAACACTATCGCCCGGAATCCATGTTTGGAAGGACATGTGGAATCGGCTGCAGAGATATGCCATGAGGAATAATGACAGCGCCAGGTGAGGTAAGCGCATACTTGCCTACCTGACCCTCTCCATGAGGGAGAAAATGCTCTGTTGCTGGACTTTCCTGGGGGGGGGGCAGATGTAACATGTCTATCTAAGTGAGTTAGATTTGGGTGTGGTGTGTTCAAACTTCAAACTGAAATCTAAATTGCAGTGTAGAAATAAAGCAGCCAGTATTTACCCTGCACAGAAATAATATAACCCACCCAAATCTAACTCTCTCTGCACATGTTACATCTGCCCCACCTGCAGTGCATGGTTTTGCCCATTAGCTAACAAATTTCATACCTCCCAACATGACCCTCTCCAGGAGGGACAGAATGCTCTGCTCCTGGACTTCCCTCTTAATTTGTGATTGCCATCACCTGTGCTGAAACACCTTTCTTATCCATTAACCCAGTGGTTTCCAAACTTTTTTGAATCACGGCGCCCTAGAATATCAGAATTTTTTTCACGGCACCCCTGGGCCAAAAATTTCTTATTGAGAAATTTAGAAAGAAATATTACATTAAGTAGATCGCGGTTATGTGTCATCCTTAGGGTCAGTTGTGTGGTGAGTGACAAGATTTGCTTCTGTTTGGCCACATATTTTATGACTGGCAGCCACCAGCACTGGTTTTGCCTGTTATACTGACCATGAATAATTTGAATTGGTCCTGGACCACCAACCCAGGGCACCCCTGCAAGTGTCCCGAGGCACCCCAGGGAGCCACGGCACACAGTTTGGGAACCTCTGCATTAACCTGTTCAACACAGGTACCAGCAATCATACATTAAGAGAAAAGTCCAGAAGCAGAGCATGGGCCATCATTCCGAGTTGTTCGCTCGCTAGCTGCTTTTAGCAGCATTGCGACGCTATGCCGCCGCCCTCTGGGAGTGTATCTTAGCATAGCAGAATTGCGAACGAAATATTAGCAGAATTGCGAATAGAAAATTCTTAGCATTTTCTGAGTAGCTCGAGACTTACTCTTACATTGCGATCAGTTCAGTCAGTTTCGTTCCTAGTTTGACGTCACAAACACACCCAGCGTTCGGCCAGACACTCCCCCGTTTCTCCAGCCACTCCCGCGTTTTTCCCTGAAACGCCTGCGTTTTTCCGCACACTCCCATAAAACGTCCAGTTTCCGCCCAGAAACACCCACTTCCTGTCAATCACACTCCGATCACCAGAACGATGGAAAAACTTTGTTACGCCGTGAGTAAAATACCTAACTTTTGTGTAAAATAACAAAGCGCATGCGCTATGCGAACCTTGCGCATGCGCAGTATAGCGAAAATAGGCAACGAGCGAACAACTCGGAATGACCCCCATTGTGTCCCTCCTGGAGAGGGTCATGTTGGGAGGTATGAAATTTGCTGCTGCAATCAGGTCTGAATTAGACCCTATGTGTTAAGGAAACTGAGCACAAACTGGCCTCATCATTTCTACAGTGACGAGTTGTTTATTGGATCATTGGTTTAGAATTCCTGCACTTGCCCATAGGCTGAGATTGGTGATTTAGGACCTCATTGAGGGGGTCATTCCGACCCGATCGCACACTGCACTTCCTTGCAGCCGTGCGATCAGGTCGGAACTGCGCATGCGTGGCAGATGCATTGCGCAGGCGCGTCGTTGTCCCACAAATGAAGAAAGCGGTCGCTGCGATGACCGCAAGAAGATTGACAGGAGGAAGGAGGATTTGGGCGGCAACTCACCATTTTCGGGGAGTGGTGAGTCCACCGCAGGTGTGTACAGGCGTTTGGAGGGCGGATGTCTGATGTCAATTCCGGGACCTGCATCGCTGGATCCGTCGCACAGGGTAACTCTTACCCTGGTCTTATTTTACAGGAAACTTTTTTAGCATAGCAGGGCTGCACAAGCGATCGCAGCCTTGCTATGCAGAAATACACTCCCCCATAGGCGGCGTCTAGTTGATCGCACGAGCAGCAAAAAGTTGCTACATGCGATCAACTTGGAATGACCCCCTGAGTAAGGATTTCAATTTCTGCTAAGTAGCAGTTGCTGCGATCAAATAGTTGCCGCCCAGAAATTGAGAAAAAACGCACATCGCAGAAATTGTGAATGCATAGTAATATGCAGTTGATCGCAGAACCATACGCAATTACCGGAACATCAGAGATTTTTCCTATCTGCGCCATCCAAGGTCGTCCACAATTCTTGCGACACAAGAGTCTGAAAGTGGTAATTGCTGACATCGGAGGCCCTCCTTAAAAACGCTTGGGCACGCCTGCGTTTTTTCACACACAATCAGAATATGGCGGGATTCTGCCCAAAAAAGCTGGCTTCCTGTCACTCAAACAGCGGCTACATTGCGATCACGATGTGTACACATTTTCTGTCGCTATTTTTACTCATGCGTGCGCAATGCGCACTCATTTGATAATTGGCCGATTGCGATTTGAAAATTTTGCAGTCCTTACTGAATGAGGTCCCTTGTGCACAATGCAACTGCAAAACGATAACATAAAAAGGATAAAACACGTGGATTGTATCCGACTGCTAATGAAAAGAAACACGTACAGTATCTTGCAGCCACAGAGGACTCGGCGGATCACTACTGACTACTACTAAGCCTGAGGGGCCGCTGAATGAAGTCTATATTTAGAAAGGACCATAAGTCTGGAACCAGTTACTGAACACAATGACAACAAAACGCAGCCCAGCTGGATCAGAGAGAATGTCACAAGTCATTACCGGACGGAGAGACCACACATGTCTGCAGCCGGCAGCCTGGCACATGGTGACATCACATCATTATTAGCAGGGAATAGATCTGTCCTTGAACACTGGTCTTTCAGCATTGCAACATTATTGTTATTGTAGTGCACAATGGTGGTCATTCCGAGTTGATCGCTAGCTGCATTTGTTTTGTTCGCTGTGCAACAATGAGGCAAAAAAAAGCCCTTCTGAGCATGCGTATGCAGCGCAATGCGCACGCGCGATGTACTATTACAACGACCGATGTAGTTTCACACAAGGTCTAGCGAAGCATTTCAGTCGCACTGTTGGCCGCAGAGTGATTGACAGGAAGTGGGCGTTTCTGGGTGTCAACTGACCGTTTTCAGGGAGTGTTCGTAAAAATGCAGGCGTGACTGAAAAAACGCAGGCGTGGCTGGACAAACGCAGGGCGTGTTTGTGACGTCAAAACAGGAACTGAACAGTCTGAAGTGATCGTAAGCGCTGAGTAGGTTTTGAGCTACTCTAAAACTGCACAAAAAAACTTTGTAGCCGCTCTGCGATCCTTTCGTTCGCACTTCTGCTAAGCTAAAATACACTCCCAGTGGGAGGCGGCTTAGCGTTTGCACGGCTGCTAAAAACTGCTAGCGATCAACTCGGAATGACCACCAATGTGCATTGTCTATAACAGAGGTGGCTTAGCGACGGGATCTCCAGCTGCTGTGGGACTACAACCCCTTGCATGCCCAGATTTAAATTTGCATTTTTGTGTCAAAATTTGACATTTTGGATAATTAAGCCCAAGGGTTTAAGCCCAACAAGCATGGGTCCGTGTAATTAGTACCAGCGCCCATGCCCCCCCTCCACTCGGTGCCCCTGTACATCGTATTTGAGATGGAGACTTATGGGGAACTTCTAAAATGGAAATTGGAATCCTACACTTTTTCTTTTTAGAAGATGTAATAAATCTTCTACTTAGTGTTGCATTGTATGTGATTGTATTCATTTTAGGTATATTCTATGCACATGAATCATTTATTATATGTTTTGTTACATAAATGTTTTATGGCAAAACTTTTTATCCAATTATTTCTTCCATACAGTTTTTATTTAAGTTTGTGTTTTAATGCATAGAAAAACATGGCTGTCCACCTCTTGGAAAGCAGCTACTCCCTGAAGGGGGGTACTGACGGAGAGATCCATGTTTAAAATCTAAGCAATCTGACTAGATTCTGACGGATCTGCCGTGTGTATGCCCCCCTCGCCGGTGCTAGATTGAGCCTGCATGCAGGCTCAATCTAGCGCAGGGATCGGGAACCTTCGGCTCTCCAGCTGTTGTTGAACTACACATACCAGCATGCCTTGCAACAATTTTGCTATTTGGCCATGCAAAAACTGTTGCAGGGCATGCTGGGATGTGTCGTTTAACAACAGCTGGAGGGCCGAAGGTTCCCTATCCTTGATCTAGCGGGTCGCTCACTTAAGCGCTGTGGGAAGTGAGCGGTCCCCAGTCGTCGCACCCCCTCGCTCTGCACATCAGATGTGTGCTGAGCAGTCTGTGTGTCATCTCTCCCGTCAGTACCCACCTTTAGGCGTGCCCTTTTCAGCCTTATATTCCATTGAAATAATGTCAACCCACAAAGTGGAATTCCAGTTTTCTCTTCACCCCGTCATTCAGACGCCACCTTGTTTCTTGGGGGGAGATGAATGGAAGCTGGAGAAAGGTAAAGTGGATGAAGATAAAGGTGTCTATTTACTAAGCGTTGGAGAGAGATAAAGTGGACGAAGATAAACTACCAAACAATCAGTTACTAACTGTCATTTCTCAAACACAGCCTGTAACATGGCAGTTAGGAGCTGGTTGGCTGGTATTTTTTCTCTCTCCACGCTTCGATAAAAATCTGCCCGTTAGTTCCATGGGGCACAACAGGATTTGTACGGAGGTAAACCTCAGATCTTGCAAAAGAGAGTTTGCTCTGCAAGGTGACTTTTTACACATTTGTAAATGTCCCTCCATCGTACACCTCCATAGTGTGATGCACTGTGGGGTCTATGGGGGTCATTCCAAGTTGATCGCTCGCTAGATAGTTTTAGCAGCCGTGCAAACGCTATGCCGCCGCCCACTGGGAAGTGTATTTTAGCTTAGCAGAAGTGCGAATGCCTGTGCAGCCGAGCTCTGCAAAAACAGTTTGTGTAGTTTCTGAGTAGCTCTGAACTTACTCAGCGCTTGCGATCACTTCAGCCTATTCGTGTCCGGATTTGACGTCATACACCCGCCCAGCGAACGCCCAGGCACGCCTGCGTTTTTGCAAACCCTCCCTGAAAACGGTCAGTTGACACCCAGAAACGCCCCCTTCCTGTCAATCTTCTACCGGCCGTCAGTGTGACTGAAAACTTTGTTAGAACCTGCACACAACCACAATGGATTTTTTACCCGTACGATGTGCGTGCGCATTGCGGCCCATACGCATGCGCAAAAATACTGATTTTTTCACCTGATCGCTGTGCTGCGAAAATCGGCAGCGAGCGATCAACTCGGAATGACCCCCTATGTACTAAGCCTTGGAGAGAGATAAAGTACCAGCCAATCAGCTCCTAACTGCCATGAAACAGGCTGAGTTTGATAAAATGACAGCTAGGAGCTGGTTGGCTGGTACTTCATCCCCGTCCGCTTTATCTCCATCCAAGGTTTAGTAAATAGACCCCTGATTATAGTTTTGTTCCTGTTCTAATCCATTATTACAATGAATAATTATTTAGTTTCTTCTTGCTAATGATAGAGCCCGTTGTGCTGACTACTCTGCATTCCCATTAAAGGGGGCAATAGTTTAATGTTTCAAATGCAGTGAGCACCAATTGGCAGGGCCCGCTCAGCGTCATCGTGTCACAGGCCCGCCAGCTGCCTAAAATGTTTATTTTATCAGGAAAACAGGATGCAGGCAGCACCGCAACTGCAGAGCGGTCTAACAACACAGGGAAAGCGAAATCCAGCGCCGCAGACATGTGTTCTAGGAAAGAGGCTGGAGGATTGCTAACACAAACAGCTTATTAGAGAAGTGTTTCTCCCCAGGAAAAACAGCAACTTCCTGAAAGCTGACTCTCCAGTGTGCCTGCTCCTCTCCCCACCCCTACAGCCCTCAATGAGCAGTGGCCATCAATGCTGGCCTTTATTTCCCATCCAAAATTGTGGGCGGAAAAGCTTTTTGCTTGCAGGCTACACTAAACACAGAACACAAACTTTACCTGACCCTGTGGACGGGACACTGTGAGCTGCTGCCGGGTTATTTTACTTCAGCAGAATAAAGCAGTCATTGCATTGTTCCTCTGTCTGACGTTCCCCGTCGCGGCGATGGAGGATGCAGCGTTAGGGATTGGGGAAGCAGAGCCAGGGATTAGGAATGCAGTGTCAGGGATTGGGAATGCAGTGCCAGGAATTGGGAATGCAGTGCCAGGGATTGGGGATGCAGTCAGGGATTGGGGATGCAGTGTCAGGGATTGGGGATGCAGTGTCAGGTATTGGGGATCCAGTGTCAGGTATTGGAGATCCAGTGTCAGGGATTGGGGATGTAGTGTCTGGGATTGGGAATGCAGTGCCAGGGATTGGGTATGCAGTCAGGGATTGGGGATGCAGTGTCAGGGATTGGGGATGCAGTGTCAGGTATTGGGGATCCAGTGTCAGGTATTGGAGATCCAGTGTCAGGGATTGGGGATGTAGTGTCTGGGATAGGGAATGCAGTGCCAGGGATTGGGTATGCAGTCAGGGATTGGGGATGCAGTGTCAGGGATTGGGGATGCAGCGTCAGGGATTGGGGATGCAGCGCCAGGGATTGGGGATGCAGCACCAGGGATCCAGTGTCAGGGATTGGGGATGCAGTGCCAAGGATTGGGGATGCAGTGTCAGGGATTGGGGATGCAGTGCCAGGGATTGGGGATGAAGTCAGGGATTGGGGATGCAGCGCCAGGGATTGTGGATGCAGCGCCAAGGACTGGGGATCCAGTGTCAGGGATTGGGGATGCAGTGTCAGGTATTGGGGATCCAGTGACAGGTATTGGAGATCCAGTGTCAGGGATTGGGGATGTAATGTCTGGGATTGGGAATGCAGTGCCAGGGATTGGGGATGCAGTCAGGGATTGGGGATGCAGTCAGGGATTGGGGATGCAGTGTCAGGGATTGGGGATGCAGTGTCAGGTATTGGAGATCCAGTGTCAGGTATTGGAGATCCAGTGTCAGGGATTGGGGATGTAGTGTCAGGGATTGGGGATGCAGTCAGGGATTGGTGATGTAATGTCAGGTATTGGGGATGCACTGTCAGGCATTGGGGATGAAAGTAGGGTTGGGGATACAGTGTCAGGGATTGGGGATGCAGTGTCAGGGATTGGGGATGTAGTGTCAGGTATTGGGGATGCAGTGTCAGGCATTGGGGATGAAAGTAGGGTTGGGGATACAGTGTCAGGGATTGGGGATGCAGTGTCAGGGATTGGGGATGCAGTGCTAGGGATTGGGGATGCAGTTCAGGGATTGGGGATGCAGCGCCAGGGATTGGGGATGCAGCGCCAGGGATTGGGGATCCAGTGTCAGGGATTGGGGATGCAGTGCCAAGGATTGGGGATGCAGTGTCAGGGATTGGGGATGAAGTCAGGGATTGTGGATGCAGCACCAGGGACTGGGGATCCAGTGTCAGAGGTTGGGAATGTAGTGTCAGGTATTGGGGATCCAGTGTCAGGGATTGGGGATGTAGTGTCAGGGATTGGGGATCCAGTGTCAGGGATTGGGGATGTAGTGTCAGGGATTGGGGATGCAGTCAGGGATTGGGGATGCAGTGTCAGGAAATGGGGATGTAGTGTCAGGGATTGGGGATGCAGTGTCAGGAAATGGGGCTGTAGTGTCAGGGATTGGGGATGCAGTGTCAGGAATTGGGGATGTAGTGCCAGGGATTGAGGATGCAGCGCCAGGTATTGGGGATGCAGTGTCAGGGATTGGGGATGCAGCGTCAGGGATTGGGGATGCAGCGTCAGGGATTGGGGATGCAGCGCCAGGGATTGGGGATGCAGCACCAGGGATCCAGTGTCAGGGATTGGGGATGCAGTGCCAAGGATTGGGGATGAAGTGTCAGGGATTGGGGACGCAGTGCCAGGGATTGGGGATGAAGTCAGGGATTGGGGATGCAGCGCCAGGGATTGTAGATGCAGCGCCAGGGACTGGGGATCCAGTGTCAGGGATTGGGGATGCAGTGTCAGGTATTGGGGATCCAGTGTCAGGTATTGGAGATCCAGTGTCAGGGATTGGGGATGTAATGTCTGGGATTGGGAATGCAGTGCCAGGGATTGGGGATGCAGTCAGGGATTGGGGATGCAGTCAGGGATTGGGGATGCAATGTCAGGGATTGGGGATGCAGTGTCAGGGATTGGGGATGCAGTGTCAGGTATTGGGGATCCAGTGTCAGGTATTGGAGATCCAGTGTCAGGGATTGGGGATGTAGTGTCTGGGATTGGGAATGCAGTGCCAGGGATTGGGTATGCAGTCAGGGATTGGGGATGCAGTGTCAGGGATTGGGGATGTAGTGTCAGGTATTGGTGATGCAGTGTCAGGCATTGGGGATGAAAGTAGGGTTGGGGATACAGTGTCAGGGATTGGGGATGCAGTTCAGGGATTGGGGATGCAGTTCAGGGATTGGGGATGCAGCGCCAGGGATTGGGGATGCAGCGCCAGGGATTGGGGATCCAGTGTCAGGGATTGGGGATGCAGTGCCAAGGATTGGGGATGCAGTGTTAGGGATTGGGGATGCAATGCCAGGGATTGGGGATGAAGTCAGGGATTGTGGATGCAGCACCAGGGACTGGGGATCCAGTGTCAGAGATTGAAAATGTAGTGTCAGGTATTGGGGATCCAGTTTCAGGGATTGGGGATGTAGTGTCAGGGATTGGGGATGCAGTGCCAGGGATTGGGGATGCAGTCAGGGATTGGGGATGCAGTGTCAGGAAATGGGGATGTATTGTCAGGGATTGGGGATGCAGTGTCAGGAAATGGGGATGTAGTGTCAGGGATTGGGGATGCAGTGTCAGGAATTGGGGATGTAGTGCCAGGGATTGAGGATGCAGCGCCAGGTATTGCAGATGCAGTGTCAGGGATTGGGGATGCAGCGTCAGGGATTGGGGATGCAGCGTCAGGGATTGGGGATGCAGCGTCAGGGATTGGGGATGCAGCACCAGGGATTGGGGATGCAGCACCAGGGATCCAGTGTCAGGGATTGGGGATGCAGTGCCAAGGATTGGGGATGCAGTGTCAGGGATTGGGGATGCAGTGCCAGGGATTGGGGATGAAGTCAGGGATTGGGGATGCAGCGCCAGGGATTGTGGATGCAGCGCCAAGGACTGGGGATCCAGTGTCAGGGATTGGGGATGCAGTGTCAGGTATTGGGGATCCAGTGTCAGGTATTGGAGATCCAGTGTCAGGAATTGGGGATGTAATGTCTGGGATTGGGAATGCAGTGCCAGGGATTGGGGATGCAGTCAGGGATTGGGGATGCAGTCAGGGATTGGGGATGCAGTGTCAGGGATTGGGGATGCAGTGTCAGGTATTGGGGATCCAGTGTCAGGTATTGGAGATCCAGTGTCAGGGATTGGGGATGTAGTGTCTGGGATTGGGAATGCAGTGCCAGGGATTGGGTATGCAGTCAGGGATTGGGGATGCAGTGTCAGGGATTGGGGATGTAGTGTCAGGTATTGGGGATGCAGTGTCAGGCATTGAGGATGAAAGTAGGGTTGGGGATACAGTGTCAGGGATTTGGGATGCAGTGCTAGGGATTGGGGATGCAGTGTCAGGGATTGGGGATGCAGTGCTAGGGATTGGGGATGCAGTTCAGGGATTGGGGATGCAGCGCCAGGGATTGGGGATGCAGCGCCAGGGATTGGGGATCCAGTGTCAGGGATTGGTGATGCAGTGCCAAGGATTGGGGATGCAGTGTCAGGGATTGGGGATGCAATGCCAGGGATTGGGGATGAAGTCAGGGATTGTGTATGCAGCACCAGGGACTGGGGATCCAGTGTCAGAGATTGGGAATGTAGTGTCAGGTATTGGGGATCCAGTGTCAGGGATTGGGGATGCAGTGCCAGGGATTGGGGATGCAGTCAGGGATTGGGGATGCAGTGTCAGGAAATGGGGATGTAGTGTCAGGGATTGGGGATGCAGTGTCAGGAATTGGGGATGTAGTGTCAGGGATTGGGGATGCAGTGCTAGGGATTGGGGATGAAGTATCAGGGACTGGGGATGTAGTGCCAGGGATTGGGGATGCAGTGCTAGGGATTGGGGATGAAGTGTCAGGGACTGGGGATGTAGTGCCAGGGATTGGGGATGCAGCGCCAGGGATTGGGGATCCAGTGTCAGGGATTGGGGATGCAGTGCCAAGGATTGGGGATGCAGTGTCAGGGATTGGGGATGCAATGCCAGGGATTGGGGATGAAGTCAGGGATTGTGGATGCAGCGCCAGGGATTGTGGGTACAGCACCAGGGACTGGGGATCCAGTGTCAGAGATTGGGAATGTAGTGTCGGGTATTGGGGATCCAGTGTCAGGGATTGGGGATGCAGTGCCAGGGATTGGGGATGCAGTCAAGGATTGGGGATGCAGTGTCAGGAATTGGGGATGTAGTGTCAGGGATTGGGGATGCAGTGTCAGGAATTGGGGATGTAGTGTCAGGGATTGGGGATGCAGTGCTAGGGATTGGGGATGAAGTGTCAGGGACTGGGGATGTAGTGCCAGGGATTGGGGATGCAGTGCTAGGGATTGGGGATACAGTGTCAGGGACTGGGGATGCAGCGCCAGGGATTGGAGATGCAGTGCTAGGGATTGGGGATGAAGTGTCAGGGACTGGGGATGTAGTGCCAGGGATTGGGGATGCAGTGCTAGGGATTGTGGATACAGTGTCAGGGATTGGGGATCCAGTGTCAGGGACTGGGGATGCAGCGCCAGGGATTGGGGATGCAGTGTCAGGGATTGGGGATGAAGTGTCAGGGACTGGGGATGTAGTGCCAGGGATTGGGGATGCAGTCAGGGACTGGGGATCCAGTGTCAGAGATTGGAATGCAGTGTCAGGTATTGGGGATCCAGTGTCAGGGATTGGAGATGTAGTGTCAGGGATTGGGGATGCAGTGCCAGGGATTGGGGATGCAGTCAGGGATTGGGGATGCAGTGTCAGGAATTGGGGATGCAGTGCTAGGGATTGGGGATGAAGTGTCAGGGACTGGGGATGTAGTGCCAGGGATTGGGGATGCAGATAACGTGCAGAGCTGGGCTTGGTGTCACACAGAACGTGCAGAACCTGGCCTGGTACCACAGATAACGTGCAGAGCACTACTCTGCACTACTTGCTAAAAAGAGCTGTCATGCTTATCGGATGTCCACGGGGGTTCAGTATGTAATACTGACAACGGCACCCCGGCTTTAATACAGATAGCCCCATAGTTAAGAGACTAAAGGGCCCCATACACTACTGCGACATGTCGGACCCTTATGTC